>NC_053492.1:53155924-53320194 GCF_905171775.1 Rana temporaria
CCCCCCCTGTCAGGAGAGCAGCCGATCGGCTCTCCTCTATTCACGTCTGTCAGACACAAGTGAGGAAAAGCCGATCAATGGCTCTTCCTGTTTACATTGTGATCAGCCGTGATTGGACATGGCTGATCATGTGGTAAAGAGCCTCCATCAGAGGTTCTTTGCTGAGATCTGTGTAGCGGTGTGTCAGACTGACACACCACACCACAGAGCGACACGATGCGTGCCCCCACAGGCGCATGGCGGCTCTTAGCCTGCTGGACGTTACAGTGGGGATCGAAAGTTTGGGCACCCCAGGTAAAAATTTGTATTAATGTGCATAACGAAGCCAAGGAAAGATGGAAAAATCTCCAAAATGCATCAAATTACAGATTAGACATTCTTATAATATGTCAAAAAAGTTAGATTTTATTTCTATCATTTACACTTTCAAGATTACAGAAAACAAAAAAATGGCATCTGCAAAAGTTTGGGCACCCTGCAGAATTTATAGTATGCACTGCCCCCTTTGCAAAGCTGAGACCTGCCAGGGTCATGGATTGTTCTCAATCATCGTCTGGGAAGACCAGGTGATGTCAATCTCAAAGGTTTTAAATGCCCAGACTCATCTGACCTTGCCCCAACAATCAGCACCATGGGTTCTTCTAAGCAGTTGTCTAGAAAACTGAAACTGAAAATAGATGACGCTCACAAAGCTGGAGAAGGCTATAAGAAGATAGCAAAGCGTTTTCAGATGTCAATATCCTCTGTTCGTAATAATGTAATTAAGAAATGGCAGTCATCAGGAACAGTGGAAGTTAAAGCAAGATCTGGAAGACCAAGAAAAATATCAGACAGAACAGCTCGCAGGATTGTGAGAAAAGCAATTCAAAACCCACGTTTGACTGCACGATCCCTCCAGAAAGATCTGGCAGACACTGGAGTTGTGTGGAATAATGGACAGGGCCCTTGAGGCAGAACAGAGGAAGGAAGAGGAGGACTTCCTTACCTCTCAAGGCCCCCTTTATCCAGACAGTGTTCCTGCTTGCCCGCCTATCACACAGGAAGAGGACGAAGAGGAGGAGGAGGAGGAGGATTGTGTCAGCATGGAGGTGGAGCCTAGCATCAGCAGCAGTCTTCAAGGCATCAATTACAGTCCCAAGGAACCCATGGACTTGTACGTGGCTGAGATGAGGTGGCTGCGGATCATGTCGTCCTCAGTGACCCAGAGGACTCCGCACCGTATGCCTCAGCAAACCTACGTTATATGGCCTCCCTGATCCTGCAAAGCCTGCGGAAGGATCCTCGTATTCGTGCTATCAAGGAGAGGGATCATTACTGGCTGGCAACTCTCCTTGATCCACGTTACAAGAATAAGGTTGCAGACCGTATCTTGCCGGCAAAGAGGGAGAAGAAGATGAAACATCTTCGGGAGGCCTTGCAGAAAGGTCTGTGCAACGTGTTCCCAGAGACTGGGGGGTTACAAAATTCAAGTCCTGGACAACGTGTTGCTGAGGCTTCGGTCAGTCACAGAAGGAGCAGTGGAGAAGGTGGCCGTCTGACAATTTGTAGTCCGCAGCCCCAAGGTATGACCGGTTCCATCAACCATCGCCAGCATCTGTTTTACATGGAGCGGGAATACCTAGGGGCAAGATCAGACTTGGACACCTTCCCCACCGAAAATCCTCTGGCTTACTGGGCCTTGAGGATGGATCACTGGCCAGAGCTTGCACAGTACGCAATTGAGCTACTGGCTTGTCCTGCATCCAGTATTCTTTCAGAACGCACATTCAGTGCTGCTGGAGGCTTTGTAACCGATCACAGGGTGCGGCTCTCCACCGACTCGGTCGATCGACTGACCTTCATAAAAATGAATCAGGCTTGGATCACCACCAGCTACCAACCACCTGATGCTGATGTATCTGAATATTTTTTTTGAAATGTCAGATCCCTTCAATACTGCCTATGCTGATGCTGAGTGACGATACTGTTATGCTGAGTGACTATCCTTTTCCTCCTCAATGATCATGCTGATAGCTTGTAAGAACATTTTTGGTTCTGGGCACCACCACCAGTGGCTAAGGCCCAATTTTTCTGCCCCTGCTTAACAGGGGGCGTGTAATTACAATTTTTGATGCAATACTTTGCAGCGGGCTCATTCCTGCGCTCCAACTAGAGTATCTGTGAGGGGCAGTGTTGCTCATCTTACTTTAAAAAAGTAATTAGTTACAGTTACAAATTACTTCTCCGAAAAAGTAATTGCGTTAGTGACTCAGTTACTACATTGAAAAAGTAATTAGTTACTCAGCAAAGTAACTGACTTTTTTTTTAAGATTCTACAATGCAATTATGTTCAGTACTACTGAGAGGATAATTTAGGCTCTATGAGATAACAAACGCAGAAAACATAGGTCTAGGTTTTTGCTAGGATCAACATATATTTTTTTCACATTTCAAACGGATATAAAAATGCTTTTAATGGCATAATTATTAGACCAAAAGGTGCAAATAAATGTTAATTCGCACATGTGCAAATCAATGCTGTGCCTTGCCTTAAAGCAGCCTACTTAAATAGACTACCAAAGCGCCACCACAACAAAACTAAAAATGCGATTCCAGTACCGGTTCCTGGACTAGGAGACGCCTTTCGGGCAGAGATTGCTGATCAGTGTGGCCCCCATATGATCAGTACAGTACAGGAGCCCCCATATGATCAGTACAGTACAGGGGCCCCCATATGATCAGTACAGTACAAGGGCCCCCATATGATCAGTACAGTACAGGGGCCCCCATATGATCAGTACAGTACAGGGGCCTCCATGTGATCATTACAGTACAGGGTCCCCCATATGATCAGTACACTACAGGGTCCCCCATATGATCAGTACAGTACAGGGGCCCCCATATGATCAGTATGGCCCCACATATGATCAGTACAAGGGCCCAGCATATGATCAGTGTGGCCCCCATATGATCAGTACAAGGGCCCAGCATAAGATCAGTGTGGCCCCCATATGATCAGTACAAGGGCCCAGCATATGATCAGTGTGGCCCGCATATGATCAGTGTGGCCCCCATATGATCAGTGTGGCCCCTGCCCCCCCCCCACACACATACACACACATGTGACCAGACAATGGTCTCCCCTCACCCAGCAGAGTCCCGATCACCCGGATCGCCCCCTCATTCCTCCGCTCATAACTGTCCACTATGGAGGCCAGGACCACCGGATGAACCTTCACCACCGGGCCGTTCAGAACCCCGGAGCCGCCATCGCTGTGTGCTGAGAGAGGAGAGGAGGGGCGGGGCCGGGACACGTCATACAACACGCCGGAACGGGGATTGGATGGAAGGAGGAGGAGACTGCGCGCGTCGCTCTGTGTCAGCCCTGAGCTGTGATTGGCTATTCCTCGTGTAATTGCGGTAACGCCGCCCAAGTAATGGGAACGACGTTATCATGAGGGGAAGAGTAATCAGTTTGATTACTCGTTACCCTCAAAAGTGGCTGCGTTAGGTAACAGCGTTTATTTTAATGCCGTTACTTACAACACTGGTGAGGGATTGCAGTGTTGTGGCACCAGCACCAGGGCCTAAGGCCCAATTTTTCTGCCCCTGTTTAACAGGGGCGTGTAATTAAATTTTTTGATGCAATACTTTGCAGCAGGCTCATTCCTGCGCTCCAACTAGAGTATCTGTGAGGGGTTGCAGTGTTGTGGCACCAGCACCACCACCACCAACAAAGGCCCAATTTTTCTGCCCCTGTTCAACAGGGGCATGTAATTACAATTCTTGATCTAATATTTCACAGCAGGGCCCATTCCTCTGCCAACCAAGAGTAACTGTTAGGGCTTACAGAGTTGTGGCACCAGCACAACCACTACCACCACCAACAAAGGCCCAATTTTTCTGCCCCTGTTCAACAGGGGCATGTAATTACAATTCTTGATCTAATATTTCACATCAGGACCCATTCCTACGCCCACCAAGACTAACTGTGAGGGCTTACAGTGTTGTGGCAACACCAACACCTAAGGCCCAAATGTATGCAGAGTATATACGGCAGGCCCCTACTTTCAAACATCCAACTTACAAACGACTCCTACTTGCAAACGGAAGGAGACAACAGGAAGTGAGAGGAAATCTACCCCTAGGAAGGGAAATTCTCTTCTGTAAGAGGTGTCTCCTGTCCACTGATGCTTTATCACCAATCCTTGTTTCACAAAAAATAACAAATTAAAAAAAAAATGTCATTGGGACAGAAAGTGAATTGCAATCTTCTGAACAGATGCACACAGACAGCAAAACAAATGTTACAGGGGTGATAACCCTTCTCTATGTTTTCAGAAAAACTTAAAAATTGATTTTTTGGCTGGAGCTACACTTTAAAAAAGTACCAGTTCAAAATTACAAACAGATTCTACTTAACAACAAACCTACAGTACCTGTCTTGTTTGCACCACCTGTATAATGCTGTTCAAAGTACAGTATATAGGGCCAAAGGGGCTTGTAATGACCTAGGGGTAGTGGGGGGAAACCCATGCTATTTTTCTCAATGATTTTCATCCATATTGCAGGGACCAGACATTACATTAAAGCCACAAGCAGTTTTAAATTACTTTTTTCTTATAGTAATCTCATTTTGTGCAGGGACAGTTCTAAACACGTGCAACCTCACAGGCATACTATAGACACCCAGCAGGTACGATATTTAAAGGAATTTTTCATTTTTTTCCCACTTTAAGCATCATTAAAATTACTGGTCTAGAAAAAACAACAATTTTTAAAACTTTTTTTTCCATTAATACATGTTATCTGGGGCAAGACCCGGGTTCTCAAACCTGTTTTCCGACAATAACTTGCATATTAGGCTTTAAAATGAGCACTTTGAATTCGAACGTTCAAATCCCATTGACATTAATGGGGTTCTAAACGTTCGCACGAACGTTCGGTACGTTCAAAGTTTCTGGTGCGAACCGAACGGGGGGTGTTCGGCTCATCCCTAGTCCTCACCACAAAAATCAGCGTTTGAACTTTGCAAATGAACATATAGACAAGCCTGATGCGTTTTGGAAACAAGTTCTGTGGACCGATGAGGTTAAAATATAACTTTTTGGCCTGAATAAGCAAAGGTACGCTTGGAGAAGAAAGGGCACAGAATTTAATGAAAGGAACCTCTGTCCAACTGTTAAGCATGGGGGTGGATCAATCATGCTTTGGGGTTGTATTACAGCCAGTGGCACAGGGAACATTTCACGAGTAGAAGGAAAAATGGATTCAATAAAATGTCAGCAAATTTTGGATGGTAACTTGATGCCATCTGTGAAAAAGCTGAAGTTAAAGAGAGGATGGCTTCTACAAATGGATAATGATCCTAAACACACCTCAAAATCCACAAGGGATTACATCAAGAGGCGTAAACTGAATGTTTTGCCATGGCCTTCACAATCTCCTGACCTCAACATAATTGAAAATCTATGGATAGACCTTAAAAGAGCAGTGTGTGACAGACAGCCCAGAGATCTCAAAGAACTGGAAGACTTTTGTAAGGAAGAATGGGCAAAGATACCTCAAACAAGAATTGAAAGACTCTTGGCTGGCTACAAAAAGCGTTTACAAGCTGTGATATTTGCCAAAGGGGGCAGTTCAAGATATTAACTCTGCAGGGTGCCCAAACTTTTGCAGACACCATTGTTTTGTTTTCTGTAATTTTGAAAGTGTAAATGATGGAAATAAAATCTAACTTTTTTTGACATATTATAAGAATGTCTGGGGTGCCCAAACTTTCGATCCCCACTGTATATGACAGCGGGAAGCGATTAAATTGACTTGCGGTTGCAATTTGCCAGCACACGGCTATTGAAAAAATAAATGAAAAAGGGGCATGGGGTCCCCCCTGTCCATACCAGACACAATTTTAAGGGGAATTCCACTCCAAAATTAGGGGGTGGTGCCACTAAGTGATGTGGCCATGTGGCCCTGCCCTTACCTATATAAGAACTGTAAAATGGTAGAGGAGGCATTCAGCTGTTGGCCCTCAATGAGTGTGGAACATTTAAAGACATTTTAATAAAGGAATTGTCAAAAACTGTCTCTGTGTTTTTATTTTTTTGTGACAATTTTTTGGTGAATGGGTTGGGATACTATGTACCCCATACTTATTCACATAGGGAGGAGGTTGGATCTAGAGGCTCCCTTCTTAAAGGGGCAGGGAGGGCAGAGCATTCTGATCACTGCCATAAGCCCTGCCAACATTCTGATCACTGCCATGGACTATACCAGCGTCCTAATCACCGCTATATGCCATACTAACATCCTGATCACTGCCATACGCCGTACCAGTACCCTGATCAACGCCACACTCAATACCAGCATACCTTATACCAATAAATGTACAAAGGATGACCCTTCTTGGGAGTGGGACCAGGGCTCAAGTCATGTGGGAACACGTGGGAACGGAGTCCCTGCACTTTTTTTTTCACAGCAGGAACGCAGTTCCCTTTGCAGGACTAGAGCAGCCTCGAGCAGCCGAGCCGTCCGAGCCGTCCGAGCCAATCCTTCACTAAGCGGCGATGCCCAGCTCGAGTCACTGTAAGGGGCAGGCGAACCTTAGTAATCCTTTATTACTGGCCACTTCCAGTATATGGATTCATCGGGTAGTGTGCGGGTATTCCATCACTTTCTCGATGCAGCAATGTCTCCTGGGAGCTTTTGTCATTGTTCCCAGGAGACATTGTGGAGGTCTGCCGCGAGTTATCGCAGGATTTAGAAAGAACTTGCAGTTTAGTAATTATGCATATGAGCTTATCATTTTTTTTTTGGTGGGGGAGTGGATCTTGGGTGGGAGTTCCCACACTTTTTCCCCCAGGACTTGACCCCTGAGTGGGACTATGTAGGCACTAACACAAAAACACAATTTGAATTATCTACTGTAATGCAAAAGTAATATAAAGAGATTTAAAAAAAAAATGTAACATTTATTAGTAAAGGTTAAAAAGAGACATCATGAGAATAGAGTCCCAAAAATACAATGATCAGCAATACAAAGGTGCACATATAAACCTATATAGAAGCAGAAATACACAAATTGGCAACTGAACCAAAGTTGTCCCATATACAGTGCCTTGAAAAAGTATTCATATCCCTTGAAATGTTCCACATTTTGTCATTTTACACCAAACACGTAAATGTGTTTTATTGAAATGTTATGTGATAGACCAACCTGAAGTAGCACATAATTGTGAAGTGGAAGGAAAATGATAAATGGTTTAAAAAATTCTTACAAATAAATATGTGAAAAACGTGGTGTGCGTTTGTATTCAGCCCCCTTTACTCTGATACCCCTAACTAAAATCTAGTGGAACCATTTGCCATCAGAAGTCACCTAATTAGTAAATAGGGTCCACGTGTGTGTAATTTAATCTCAGTATAAATACAGCTGTTCTGTGAAGTCCTCAAAGGTTTGTTAGACAACATTAGTGAGCAAACAGCATCATGAAGGCCAAGTAACACACTAGACAGGTCAGGGATAAAGTTGTGGAGAAGTTAAAAGCAGGGTTAGGTTATAATAAAATATTCCAAGCTTTGAACAATCTCACGGAGCACTGTTTAATCCATCATCCGAAAATGAAGAGTATGGCACAACTGCATACCTACCAAGAAATGGCCCCCCACCTAAACTGATGGGCTGGGCAAGGAGAGTATTATTCAGAGAAGCAGCCAAGAGGCCCATGGTAACTCTGGAGGAGCTGCAGAGATCCACAGCTCAGGTGGAAGAATTTATCCACAAGACAACTAATAGGCCCCGTACACACGACCAGTTTCCTCGGCAGAATTCAGCTTCCGACCGAGTTTCTGGCTGAATTCTGCCGAGGAAACTGGTCGTGTGTACACTTTCGGCCGAGGAAGCCGACGAGGAGCTCGACGAGGAAATAGAGAACATGTTCTCTATTTCCTCGTTGTTCTATGGGAGCTCTCGTCCCGCCGAGCTCCTCGGCGGCTTCAGTGCTGAACTGGCCGAGGAACTCGATGTGTTTGGCACGTCGAGTTCCTCGGCCGTGTGTACGAGGCCTTAGTCATGCACTCCACAAATCTGGCCTTTATGAAAGAGTGGAAAGAAGAAAAACATTGTTGAAAAAAAAAACATAAAAATTCCTGCTTGCAATTTGCGAGAAGCCAAGTGGGGGACACAGCAAACGTGGAAGAAGGTGGTCTGGTCAGATGAGACCAAAATTCGACTTTTTGGCCTAAAAGCAAAACACTATTAGGTAGATTCACAAAGAGCTAACTCTGAATCTACGCCGGCGTTTGTTTAATGCTCAAACAGAGATACGCTTAAACA
This sequence comes from Rana temporaria, assembly GCF_905171775.1. Classification (NCBI taxonomy): domain Eukaryota; kingdom Metazoa; phylum Chordata; class Amphibia; order Anura; family Ranidae; genus Rana; species Rana temporaria. The sequence goes on from NC_053492.1 coordinate 53,164,239, forward strand.
AAGCTAAGATAGGACGGCTTGCGCCGTTCTATCTTAGCTTGCAATTTTTTGGATGGCCGCTAGATGGCGCTTCCATTGCGGCCGGCGTAGATTATGTAAATGAGCTTTTACGCCGATTCCCGAACGTACGCAAGCCCGCCGCAGTCAATTAACGTTGTTCCCGTAAGGCCTTAGGCGGCCTAAAGTTATTCCACCTATGATGTGGAATAACAATGTTAAAGTATGGCCGCCGTTCCCGCCGCGAGGTTCGAATTTTTAACGTCGTTTGCGTAAGTCGTCCGCGAATCGGGAGTTATGTCGTTTATGTCCGCGTCGAAATCAATAGGCCCGTACGGCGTACATAGCCGCAATGCGCCCTGGGAAATGTAGGCGCCCAGCGCATGCGCAGTAAGATAAAATGTCAAAAAACGTGAGGTCAAGCCTCATTATCATTAAACACGCCCCCCCAACCCATTTGAATTAGGCGCCTTTACGCCCGCCGTGTTTACACTACGCCGCCCTAAGTAAGGAGGTAAGTGCTTTCTGAATCATGTACTTTCCTCTCTTACTTAAGGCGGTGTAGTGTAAACACGCTAGGCTACGCCGACCTATTTTTAGGCGCCCCTACCTGAATCTACCCATATGTGCGGTGGAAAACTAACACTGCACATCGCCCTGAACACACCATCCCCACCGTGAAACATGGTGGTGGCAGTATCGTGTTGTGGGGATGCTTTTGATGTGGGGATGCTTTTCTTCAGCAGGGACAGGGAATCTGGTCAGAGTTGATGGAAAGATAGAAAGAGCCAAATACAGGGCAATCTTGAACATTGGGTGTTCGCCTGTTCGCCGAATAGCGAACAATTTGTGGTGTTCGCGGCAAATTCGAAAGCCGCGTAACACCCTTTAAAAACCTATGGGAGAAATCAAAAGTGCTAATTTTAAAGGCTTATATACATGGTAATATCATAAAAAAATTTGGGGCCTGCAAACAATAAAAGTGAAATATTTCTTTAAATTTCGTACCTGGGAGGTGTCTATAGTATGCCTGTAAAGTGGCAAATTTTTCCCGTGTTTAGAACAGTACCTGCAGCAAAATTACATTTCAAAAGGAAAACAAGTAGTTTAAAACTGATCGTGGCTGTAATTAATTGTCGGGTCTTAGCAGAACAGATAAAAGTAATTGAAAAAAACGACATGGGCCCCCCCCCCCCAGTCCATTACCAGGCCTTTTGCCTCGTAATGGACTTATCTGAGCACGCAACCTGGCAGGCCGCAGGAAAAGAAGGGGGACGAGAGAGCACCCCCTTCCTGAATCGTACCAGGCCACATGCCCTCAACATGGGGGGTGGGTCCTTTGGGGCAGGGGGGGCTCTGCACCCCCCTGATATAAGCTGATATAAGCCTTATGGTACTCCCAGAGAGTGGACTGAGAGATTTCCTGGGGTATCATTGATGCAAAAGAACCATTCTATTTCTAATTGAATCCTTTCAATTACCTTAGAATATTGTACTGTATAAGGATTTATTCCATTTCCAGGTAAAATTCCTGGATGTTTCCCACAAAATCTCTACCTGTGATCTGACAGGATGATGGATTTAGTAAACTCATCCCTTAAAGCGGACTTCCCCCTCAAAAGTGGAAGCTCAGCTTGTTTGCAACTCCCCCCCCCACTCCACTGCCATATTTGGCACTGTTTGAGGAAAAGAGGGAGCGGGTACCTGGTTTTGATAGGTACCCGTTCCCACTACTGGCTCAGATCACCATGCCACAGGTCCCAGAAGACTACAGCACTATTCACAAACCGCAGCGTAACTTGCGCATGCGCAGTAGTAAGGCTTAATTTCCAGTTTCCCTTACTAGAGATGCGGGCACCTGCACCCAAAGCCAATTGAAGAATTGGCTTGGGTGAGGACATCACTGGATCCCTGGACAGGTAAGTGCCCTTATATTAACCTCCCTTGCGGTATGATTATGTCAGATTTTTTATGCTGAAAGTGGTACATTGTTTCACATGGAAATTTGGCGTTTTATATTGTAGGCCTGTAATTCTTAGGAATAACTCACTTAAATCTATCCAAACAATCTAGTAGACATCCCTGGTATGATAAACTTTGAAACACAAAATCATAAATTATAATATAATAGGTAACTATAAATAATTATAACAAATAATAATATAATAATAATAAAATGTATTCAATAATGTAAATCAAATCAAAAACACTGAAATTTGCTCAGTTGCTGAATTTGCTCAGTTGCTGAATTGTCGCTTTCGTCACTTTCAGTGTTTGATGACTAATATCCCCACAAATCGCTCAATTCTGCAATTGATTTTAACTTATTATTGCTGTTTTCTAGCTGGTCTAAAACTTCTTTTGACGTAAAGGGACAGTTTTTGGTTGCTATGGACAATCTCCAGTTTCCAGGCAGAAAGATCAGTATATATAACATAAAACTCCATGCAGGACACTGAACAAAGCAATAATTTGATACAGTAATGTAATCTGTAAGATTACACTGTACTGTATGTGTTCTGTGTTTTTCACTTTTTGAACTCCGTCCCCGTGCGTTGCGACATTCGCAGGGAACCAAGCCTGGCACTGTAATAGATCAGAGGACACAGCTCGCACACACAGCGGGGAGACATTGCAGGATCCTGGGGACAAGGGGGGTTATCCTCAAAAGAGATACTCCGACTTAACTGCTGTTCAGTCTGTGTGTAACTTTGGAAACGATCCTCAAAAGGCTTTTTCCAAAGTTACACAGAAGATCCGGCATGTGTAATTGAATTACACTGCCTAATTTTAGGATGCAGTACCGCATCCGCCGCTGGGGGCATTTCGAGTCGAAATGCCGTTGCTAGTATGCAAATTAGCACTTAAGGCGATCCACAAAGCTTTCTAGCTTCCTTTTTGCGCCGTAAGTGTTATTTTGCAAGTGTAAAATTAGGGCTCGTTCTACAAAGTGTAAAGTTAGTCACACCTTGTAAAGGCCCATTCCAGCGACGGCATTTGGTATGCTTTCCCGAGGGAGAACTCCACGGCAATTTGTAAAAAACAAAACCGGCATGGGTTCCCCCCCAGGAGCATACCAGGCCCTTAGGTCTGGTATGGGTTGTAAGGGGACCCCCCCTACGCCGAAAAATTGACGTAGGGGGTCCCCCTACAATCCATACCAGACCCGTATCCAAAGCACGCTACCCGGCCGGCCAGGAAGGGAGTGGGGACGAGCGAGCGCCCCCCCCCCCTCCTGAGCCGTGCCAGGCCGCATGCCCTCAACATGGGGGGGTTGGGTGCTCTGGGGCAGGGGGGCGCACTGCGGGCCCCCCCACCCCAGAGCACCCTGTCCCCATGTTGATGAGGACAGGACCTCTTCCCGACAACCCTTGCCATTGGTTGTCGGGGTCTGCGGGCGGAGGCTTATCGGAATCTGGGAGTCCCCTTTAATAAGGGGGCCCCCAGATACCGGCCCCCCACCCTAAGTGAATGGATATGGGGTACATCGTACCCCTATCCATTCACCTGGAGGCAAAAAGTAAAATTTAGTAAACACACAACACAAGGCTTTTTAAAATATTTTATTATTCTGCTCCGGACGCCCCCCCTGTCTTCGTTATTAGCTCAATTACCAGGGGGGGCTTCTTCTTCCGCTCTCTGGGGGTCTTCTCCGCTCTCCGGGGGGGGTTTCTTCTCCGCTCTCCGGGGGGGGGCTTCTCCGGACTCCGGGGGGCTTCTTCCATCTTCTCCCCTCTTCCGCTCTTGACTCGGCGAACCCCGGTTCTTCTGCAGCTCTCCGGTGCCTTCTTCTTCAGCGCTGGCTGCCTGCTATGTTTGTGTGTTAGCTCGATTTCAAACAGGCAGCCGGCGCGGTCTTCTGTGGCGTCAGGGTCTTCTCTTCCTTTCTTCCGATGTTGCCTCGTCGCCTCTTGTCGCTGCAATGATGGAAGCGCGCCTTGCATCCCATTTATATAGGCATCACCGTCCCATCATGCTCCGGCAGGTACCCACGTGGTGGGTGCCTACCCACGTGCACCCACCACGTGGGTACCTACCGGAGCATGATGGGACGGTGATGCCTATATAAATGGGATGCAAGGCGCGCTTCCATCATTGCAGCGACAAGAGGCGACGAGGCAACATCGGAAGAAAGGAAGAGAAGACCCTGACGCCACAGAAGACCGCGCCGGCTGCCTGTTTGAAATCGAGCTAACACACAAACATAGCAGGCAGCCAGCGCTGAAGAAGAAGGCACCGGAGAGCTGCAGAAGAACCGGGGTTCGCCGAGTCAAGAGCGGAAGAGGGGAGAAGATGGAAGAAGCCCCCCGGAGTCCGGAGAAGCCCCCCCCCGGAGAGCGGAGAAGAAACCCCCCCCGGAGAGCGGAGAAGACCCCCGGAGAGCGGAAGAAGAAGCCCCCCCTGGTAATTGAGCTAATAACGAAGACAGGGGGGGCGTCCGGAGCAGAATAATAAAATATTTTAAAAAGCCTTGTGTTGTGTGTTTACTAAATTTTACTTTTTGCCTCCAGGTGAATGGATAGGGGTACGATGTACCCCATATCCATTCACTTAGGGTGGGGGGCCGGTATCTGGGGGCCCCCTTATTAAAGGGGACTCCCAGATTCCGATAAGCCTCCGCCCGCAGACCCCGACAACCAATGGCAAGGGTTGTCGGGAAGAGGTCCTGTCCTCATCAACATGGGGACAGGGTGCTCTGGGGTGGGGGGGCCCGCAGTGCGCCCCCCTGCCCCAGAGCACCCAACCCCCCCATGTTGAGGGCATGCGGCCTGGCACGGCTCAGGAGGGGGGGGGGCACTCGCTCGTCCCCACTCCCTTCCTGGCCGGCCGGGTAGCGTGCTTTGGATACGGGTCTGGTATGGATTGTAGGGGGACCCCCTACGTCAATTTTTCGGCGTGGGGGGGTCTCCTTACAACCCATGCCAGACCTAAGGGCCTGGTATGCTCCTGGGGGGGGAACCCATGCCGTTTTTTTCTTTGAAAATGGGCATGGAGTTCTCCCTCAGGAATGCATGCCGCTGTCATTTTTTTTATCCCCGACGCAACTTTAAGCCGTCGCGATCCTCAAAACTCGGCGTAACGTAACTTCGCGCATGCGCAGTACGGCCGGCGCGCATGCGCAGTATGGCCGGCGCGGGAGCGCGCCTCATTTAAATGGGACTCGCCCCATTTGAATAGGAACGCCTTGCGCCGGCGGAATTTTAGTTACACAGCCTGAAATTTCTAGATAAGTGCTTTGTGGATCAGGCACTTAGGTAGAAACTTTAAGGCAGTGTAACTTAAATTGGATTTTTTAAGTTACGTCAGGTTTTTGTGGATCTGGCCCAAGATAACTAAACTGTACATGGATCCTGCGATGCAATCCCGAGTGTGGCTCGAGTTACCTCTTTTGGTAAAGAAAATTCCCCCCCCCCCCCCCCCCCCGTGCCACACACGGGTATACCGCCAAGGAGGTTAAAAGTCAGCAGTTACCGTATTTGTAGCTGCTGACTTTTTCTGAAGGAGTCTGGAGCTCCTCTTTAAAGTATCCAGTAATTGATGTTCCAACAGGATATAGTCTATCCTTCGAATAAGACTCTTGAACTGCTGAGTAATAAGTGTAGTCTCTAGTCAATGGGTGTCTAAGCCTCCATACATCTACTAATTGATGGTTCAGATGTAACTTCTTGATTTCATTCAGGCTTTGTGATGGAATACGAGAAGAGGCCCGTGAAGCATTAATCTGCGGCTAAAACACACATTGGAATTTTCCACTGTGATCACCATCCCTTCCTTAAACTTTATAAGCTTTTTTTAAGGTTCTTTTCAGAAACTTATTTGGGTCTCTATTTGATGAGTAAATGTTAGCAGGCGTGCATTCTACACTTTAAAAAAAAAATAAACCTGTCCCTCAGGATCTGCCAGCTGCTCCTTCATCGTAAACATAATACTTTTATCTAACCCAATGGCTACGTCTCTCAATCTACTTGAGATCGACTCACTGTAGAACCACGTGGGGTAATACCGGGAAGTCAATCTAAGCTTACATGCATTATGTGTGTCTCAAAAAAAAAGAATAGAAAAACCATCCCAAATACGGTGATATAATCTGAAGAATGACACAATGAAATTAAATCTGCTCTCACAAGAAACAACCATATTTTATACAGTATCTGTTAGCGATATACTGTATAAATACCTGTAATAAATAAATTGGTCAGGACAGCACACATTTGTATTGCCTGTTTGACAGTGAAAGTGAAGCAGACAGATCCATATGGTACCCTGTGCTACAATTCAAGAAACATAAAACACACCTAATGACAGGTTCACAAAAAACAAAACAAAAACAAACTTACAATCCACAAGTAATAGGTCTTGGAGATTTAGTGAATTTAAAGGTCCTAATGTAGTGGTCGCTGGTCAATTGTATGATCCCACCAACAATTAAATCTCCTTCCTTGTAGTAGCCTTCCATTCTGTTTCTATTCAGAACACAGGCAGTGTCAGGGACTGATCCATCTACACATGCCACAAAGTATACCAGAAATGAAATGACAAGTGAGACCAGTACGCAGGGTTTACACAGAAGTATCACTGCCAACATACTGCACAGTGCTGCAGAGAACAATGGAGGTAGCATCAAAGGATCTTGGATGAGATTTAGTAATATAATCTGAAGAACGTATCAATGAAATTAAATCTGCTCTCACATGAACAAACGAAACTGTGTCTTTTATACAGTATCTGCAGACAAACAATTCACTCTCCTCACATCAAATTTACCTGTTGCTTAAAATATAAAGTTACAGAAATGGTAGGAGAAATAAGTCTTGTGTAGAATTCTTAGAACTTGGAAAAGAATAGCAAAACAATTAAACTCAGTTTAAAAAGACACGATTGTACCATTACTCATTCACATGGAGGAGGGGGGGGAACTGGAGCGTCCTGTGTTAAAGGGGGCTTTCAGATTCTGATAAGCCCCCTGCACACAGACCCCCCATAACCACAACCCAGGGTTGTGGGGAAGGAGACAAAGGGGGTTATTTACTAAAGGCAAATCCCCTTTGCACTACAAGGGCACTTGGAAGTACAGTCGTTGTAGATCTGAGGGGGACATGCAAATAAAAAAACAGCATTTTTGCTTGCACATGATTGGACGATAAAACCAGCAGAGCCCTCCCTCATTTCAGATCTTCCCCTCAGATCCACAGCGACTGCACTTCCAAGTGCACTTGTAGTGCAAACGGGATTTGCCTTAAGTAAATAACCCCCTTTGTCTCCATCAACATGGCCCTTGCCCCAAAGCACCCCCCCATGTTATAGGCATGTAGCCTGGTATGGTTTGGGGGGTGTTCACTCACCCCCCTTTCCTGGCCTGCCAAACTGCATGCTAGGATAAGTGTCTGATATGGATCTTGGGGGGACCCCACACATATTTTGTTTTTAATTTTGGCGCAGGGTTCCCCATAAAATCGATAGATTGGGGGGGACCCCTACGCCATTTCTTTTAAACATTTTTCTTTTGTCTGCAATGTTTTTTTTTCTATTCAGCTGTCAGCAGGAAAGCCCGTTGACAGCTGATAACTCATCCGTTGTTAAGGATGGTACGGCCGGCTTTTCGGCCTGCTCCCTAACAACCAGCTATTCCCTGTGGAAAAGGAAAAATGTGAATCTGCGCTACAGAATATTTAAAAATAAGGTATGTAATATAATAAGTGTGAGGGGCTGCCCCTGCAGAAAAATCCCCACAGAATGGAGAAAAAGTGTGAAATATGAGAAGCAGGTGGTGGCGCCAACCTTAAGTGTAGATTAAATGTCAAAAAATAATGAATGTTGTATGGGTGGTATAATAAAGCCAAAACAAAAACAAAAAACAACAAAATTGTTGCGTGGTGATCCAAATAACAAACTGTTCAAAAAACTATTCAAGAAACAAGAAAACCAAAAAGTGTTCAAGTGCTGGAAAATCATTCCATCTCTGCTTCATGCAAAATTGAGTGAATCAATAAATATAAATATAAATATAAATATAAAAATAAAAATATAAATATAGTGCAGTGTGCTTTCAACAGACAGTTTCCATACTGTCAGTAAAAGAGTCTTTATGCAAAAAATCCATGCAAAAATAAATAAATAAATAAAATATTAAAAGTGCTGTGTGCTTCTTCCACGTGAGAGCAACGTAGGTATAAATCTTCTGTGCAAAAAAACGTGCTCGCTCCCTATGGTCCCGCACTCACCAGATACTTGAACCCCTACAGGGGTAACAGGCGTTCACAGTATAAATACTGACAAATCCCTGGATCTTCCCAGAATCTAAAATTCCACCGCTCAGAAGAGGAGGAGACAAATGGATTGCCCAATAGTGTGATATCGTTTTTAAAAAGGAACAATTTTTATTCACATTATACAGGGTACTCACAATTTGGTAGAAAGGTTAATACACATAACATAAAAACGTGCTGTAGCTTAGAGCAGACGCTACTCTAAGCTACAGCACGTTTTTATGTTATGTGTATTAACCTTTCTACCAAATTGTGAGTACCCTGTATAATGTGAATAAAAATTGTTCCTTTTTAAAAACGATATCACACTATTGGGCAATCCATTTGTCTCCTCCTCTTCTGAGCGGTGGAATTTTAGATTCTGGGAAGATCCAGGGATTTGTCAGTATTTATACTGTGAACGCCTGTTACCCCTGTAGGGGTTCAAGTATCTGGTGAGTGCGGGACCATAGGGAGCGAGCACGTTTTTTTGCACAGAAGATTTATACCTACGTTGCTCTCACGTGGAAGAAGCACACAGCACTTTTAATATTTTATTTATTTATTTATTTTTGCATGGATTTTTTGCATAAAGACTCTTTTACTGACAGTATGGAAACTGTCTGTTGAAAGCACACTGCACTATATTTATATTTTTATTTTTATATTTATATTTATATTTATATTTATTGATTCACTCAATTTTGCATGAAGCAGAGATGGAATGATTTTCCAGCACTTGAACACTTTTTGGTTTTCTTGTTTCTTGAATAGTTTTTTGAACAGTTTGTTATTTGGATCACCACGCAACAATTTTGTTGTTTTTTGTTTTTGTTTTGGCTTTATTATACCACCCATACAACATTCATTATTTTTTGACATTTAATCTACACTTAAGGTTGGCGCCACCACCTGCTTCTCATATTTCACAGCTATTCCCTGTGCCCTGACTGGGCAAAGCTTTGCCCAGTCAGGGCTTAGAATGCACTGTGCAGTGCGCAATGCATTGTGGGGCACTTGGCGGGCATCTTGTTGCATGTATGCATTCCTTGATCATCCGATCGAGGTCAAATACTGCTGTGCAAAATGTAAGCACATTGTTTCCCTGGAAGCCCAGGTTCTGAATCTGGGGAAGCAACTGTCAGCACTATGAAGATCCTCCACATTAAAGGAGAGCCGGGAACATACCCGGCAGGTGACGGCAGGTGCCAGCACAGAGGCAGGTGGAGACAAAGAGGTGTAGGCACTAGAAAACAGTGGATAGGTGACAGTCGGGAAAGGTAGAGGGGGAAGCGCCAGGGAGGCCGATCCAGATCTGGAGCATCCCAGTAAGTACGCTCCATTGAGTGACATTGGTGAAACCAGTTATGGACCAGCACTGCTGGAGCTGCCAGGGGAAGAACTCCTCCAGTGAGAGTGGGGGGGGAAGCGAAGAGAAAGGAAAGACAGATTCTGGTGGTAGAGGACTCAATTCTTAGAAGGACAGGGAGGGCAATCTGTGACAAAGACCTGAAGCGCTGAACTGTATGTTGTCTACCGGGTGCTTGGTTTCGGCACATCACGGATCTGGTGGACAGATTACTGGGAGGGGCTGGGGAAGACCGACTGTCATGGTGCACGTTGGCACCGATGACAAAGTCAGAGGCAGATGGAGTGTCCTAAAAAAAGATTTTAGAGACTTGTTCACAAATGCCAGGAGCCTGGCGGACAAGATGGGTGAATTAGAGATACTGTTGTACGAGGAGGATTTAGATTCTGTGGGAATTTCAGAGACCTGGTTCAACAGCTCTCATGATTGGCTGGCAACCATTCAAGAGTATACCCTTTATTGCAGGGATAGAGAGGGTTAAAAAGGGGAGGGGTATGACTATATATCAAGAATACTTTACAAGTGAATGTGAGAGATGACATCCCTAAGCTAGGGAGGAGGTGAAATGCTTATGGGTAGATCTCCAAAGGGATAAAGCTAAGGAGAAAATTATACTTGGAATATGCTATAGGCCCCCTAACCTGAGGAAAGAGGGGGAGACAGATCTCCTATCACTATTTGGATTAGCAGCAAGGATGGGAAGTGTTATCATAATGGGGGATTTTAATTGTCCAGATGTAGACTGGGCGGAGGGAACCACACGTTCCTCTAAAGGCTCGCCAGTTCCTAAATGTCTTGCAGGACAATTTCATGGTTCAGATGATAGGCACACCAACTAGAAATAAAGCATTACTGGATCTACTGATTACCAACAATACAGACCTGATCACGAATGTGGAAATACGGGGCAATTTAGGAAACAGCAATGACAGGTTAATTGGCTTTAGTATAAATCACACAAATAGGAAACATAAGGGGAATACAAAGACACTGAATTTCAAAAGAGCCAACTTCGCTAAACTATGAACCTTGCTAGAAGGCATAAACTGGGATAAAATCTTAGGAACAAAGAACACAGAGAAGGGAAGAGTTTAATATAAGAGCATAATAAATAAGGGCATTAACCAATGCATCCTATTGGGTAATACATTTAAAAGAGCAAACAAAAGTTCTGGATGGCTTAACTCCAATGTAAAAATGCAAATAAAAGCAAAGGAGAAGGACTTCCAAAAATACAAGGTTTAGAGATCATCACCAGCATTCAGACTTTATAAGGAATGCAACAAAAAATGTAAGGGTGCAATTAGGGCAGCTAAGCTAGAACACGAAAGACACATAGCGGAGGAAAGCAAAAAAAAAACCAAGAAATTCTTTAAGTGTGTAAACAGTAAAAAAGGGAGGACAGACCATATTGGCCTCATAAAGAATGAGGACGGTCATCTGGTTACTAATAATAGGGAGATAGCAAAGGTATTGAATTTATTCTTCTCCTCAGTCTTCACAAGGAAATCAGGGGGCTTCAGTAACCAAAACTGCAGTGTTTATCCTGATGACACATTACAGGAAGCACCTCTATGGTTAACAGAGGACAGAATTAAAATTAGACTTGGGAAACTTAACAATAATAAATCACCGGGATCAGATGGCTTGCACCCGAGGGTACTTAGGGAACTTAGTCAAGTAATTGCCAGACCATTGTTCCTAATTTTTACTGACAGTCTACTGACTGGAGTGGTACCAGCTGATTGGAGAAAAGCCAATGTAGCACCAATATTTAAAAAGGGCCCAAAATACATCACTGGGAATTAAAAACGAGATAGCCTAACATCAATAGTATGCAAGCTCTTAGAGGGGATGATAAGGGACTATATACAGGATTTTAGTAATGAGAACAGTATCATTAGCAGTAATCAGCATGGATTCATGAAGAATCGTTCATGCTAAACCAATATATTAACCTTCTTTGAGGAGGTGAGTTGCCATCTAGATAAAGGAAGGCCCATAGGCATGGTGTATCTGAGTTTTGCATAAGCATTTGACAGTTTCCCATAAACTTTTACTGTACACAATAAGGTCTGTGGGCATGGACCATAGGGTAAGTACATGGATTGAAAACTGGCTACAAGGGCCAGTTCAGAGGGTGGTATTAAATGGGGAGTACTCGGAATGGTCAGGGTGGGTAGTGGGGTCCCCCAGGGTTCTGTGCTGGGACCAATCCTATTTAATTTGTTCATAAAAAACCCGGAGGATGGGGTAAACAGTTCAATCTCTGTATTTGCAGACAATACTAAATTAAGCATAGCAATAACTTCTCTGCAGGATGTGTAAACCTTGCAAAAAGATCTGAACAAATTAACGGGGTGGGCAACTACATGGCAAATGAGGTTTAATCTGGAAAAATCTGCAGGATGTGGAAACCTTGCAAAAAGATCTGAACAAATTAATGGGGTGGGCAACTACATGGCAAATGAGGTTTAATCTGGAAAAATTAAAAAAAAATGCAATTGGGTGGCAAAAATATGAATGCAATCTATTCCCCCCGGGAAGAACCTCTGGGGGAATCTAGGATCGAAAAGGACCTGGGTGTCTTAGTAGATGATAGGCTCAGCAATGGCATGCAATGCCAAGCTGCTTCTAACAAAGCAAACAGAATATTGTCATGCATTAAAAAGGGGTTTCAACTCCAGAGATAAAACGATAATTCTTCCGCTCTACGAGACTCTGGTCCGGTCGCACCTAGAGTATGCTGTCCAGTTCTGGGCACCAGTCCTCAGGAAGGATGTACTGGAAATGGAGCGAGTACAAAGAAGGGCAACAAAGCTAATAACGGGTCTGGAGGATGTTAATTATGAAGAAAGATTGCGAGCACTGAACTTATTCTCTCTGGAGAAGAGATGCTTGAGAGGGGATATGATTTAAATTATGATCATGGCTCAGGGGGCAAGTCTACACCCCACACTATATAAGGCTGCTTACACTGCAGCCGTGTGTAGTGTTGTTGGCGTGGACAGAGAGATAGATTGAGTTAGATTAAGCAGGCAGGTTATTCATTTAGTGTCAGTGGGGTAGATTCACAGAACAATTACGCCGGCGTATCCATAGATACGCTGCGTAATTGCTAAGCTGCGCCGGCGTATCTACTTTCTGTATTCAGAAAGCTAGATACGCCGACATTAGCCTAAGATACGACTGGCATAAGTCTCTTACGCCGTCGTATCTTAGGGTGCATTCTCACGCTGGCCGCTAGGTGGCGCTCCCGTGGTTGTCAGCGTAGAGTATGCAAATTACATACTTACGCCGATTCACAAACGTGCATGCGCCCGGCGGTAGTTTTTTACGTCGTCTGCGTAAGTCGTTTTCGTCATAATGTTGCTCCTGCTATTAGGAGGCGCAGCCAATGTTAAGTATGGACGTCGTTCCCGTGTCGCGATTTGAAAATTTTACGTTGTTTGCAAAAGTCGTCCGTGAATGGCGCTGGATGCCATTTACGTTCATGTCGAAACCCATGACATCCTTGCGACGTCATTTGCCGCAATGCACGTCGGGGAATTTTAGGGACGGCGCATGCGCAGTACGTTCGGCGCGGGAACGCGCCTAATTTAAATGATCCACGCCCCCTACCGGATCATTTGAATTACGTGCGCTTACGCCGGCCCCTTTTACGCTACGCCGCCGCAACTTACGGAGCAAGTGCTTTGTGAATACAGCACTTGCTCATGTAAGTTACGGCGGCGTAGCGTAAAGACGATACGCTGTGCCGCCGTATCATTGCGTGGCCCAACGTGAATCTACCCCAGTGTATTTTATATATATGTAAAGTCAGTCTAGTATATATCAGAAAAAAGAAAGGTGCAAAAAAGGTCTATATTGCACTTCCCGGCACCAGTGATAAAAAACAGTTTTCGAGCTAACTCCTATTGGTTAAATAAATAAATGTAGTTAACGTTTAAGGGAGAAAATATATAGTAATAAAATTGGTAAAACTTATGTCACCATTTAAAATAATATAAGTAAAACAGCAGCTGTTTAAAAGTCCAGAATGAGTAAACTCATAGGGCCAGATTCTCGTAGATCAGCGTATCTACGAGCGGGGCGTAGCGTATGCCATTAACACTACGCCGCCGCAACTTACTGGAGCAAGTGCCGTATTCTCCAAGCACTTGCTCCGTAATTTGTAGCAGCGTAGTCTAAACAGCCCGGAGTATCCCCGCGTAAATCAAAGGGGGCGGCTTGTATTTAAATTAAGCGCGCCCCCGTGTCGAACGAACTGCGCATGCGCCGGCCTTAAACGTAGGCCACTGCGCATGCTCTGTAGTACGCCGCAAATACATTGGTTGCGACGTGAACGTAATTAACGCACAGCCCTATTCGCGATGAGTTACGTAAACGACTGAAAAACCCGACACTGTCCCGACGGCCGTACTTAACATGGCATACGACGGACCGACGTAAGGTTACCCCTCATATAGCAGGGGTAACCTTACGCTTACGGAAACTATGTAAACTACGGGGAAGCGGCGCAAAAACGTTCGGGAATTGGCGTATTCGGCTCATTTGCATATGCGACGCTGAAATCGACGTAAAAGCCACCTAGCGGCCAGCGTAGTATTGCATTTAGGATCCGACGGTGTAAGTGACTTACACCAGTCGGATCCTAGCCTAATTCTGGCGTATCTTGTTTTGAGAATACAAAACAATGATACGCCGGCGGGATTTTCGAATTACGCCGGTGTATCTGTAGATACACCGGCGTAATTCTTTTGAGAATCTGGCCCATAAGGTACATAAATAAAACCAAAGATAAGTATTAAAAACTGGATCAAAATCCAAATGATACAAACAGCACTAAAACGGGAGAAATGTCCAATATCATAAAAGCAAATGAGTGATGACGTAGTATCACTCGTAGGCTTGGTTTTTCCCTGGGCATTCCCCAGGTTTTTGTTGTTGAGTGATGACGTAGCAGCAGAAAATCTTAAGATGGTGAGTGCTTCTAAAAACTGGACATGTAGTGCACCCTGCACCCAATCTTCACCACGCATGAGGCACTCTCCTCCTCCGGAGTACAAACTCACCGGACAGATGAAACAATGTGGGCCTTAAATGGTAGTAAGCTCTTTCACTTAGATTAGCGTCATCAGCAGCGGGGGCAGCATGGGTTATATCCACATATGCTCATATAAAGACAAGAGAAACTTACATAGTGTAATCCTGCTTTAATGAAAAATTAAAATAGCCCAAATGCAACAACCCCCATTTCAAATGCACGTACAAAAATTACACTGGTAATGAACATGAAGTAATGAATGAGATCACCGTTATCCTCTGGTCCAAAGACGCCTGTGTTGCTGAACGCAGCACTGGAATACTTCCTGGTTTGGGCCAGCTAAACCTGGAGCGCATTTGTCACTTCCTGGTTACGATCGACGCCGTTTCAGCCACGCCTGTCATCAATCGACTTGAACAGAGGGCGCGGCTACTCGGCATGAGTGTGTGAATTATAACTCCCCCTCCTTGCTGTCTATTGGGTGCATCAACATTGTCACTCTGCTCTGATTGGTGCATCTCAGAGCAGGTGACACGCAAGTCTGGAACCACATCCAGACTCGGGGATATGATCCACACACTAGATATGTTACTGCACAATATTTATATACAGATGGTCGGCAAAAAAAGCCACAGAACATAGCCATAATTGTCACCGTCAAGGGTAAAAAGCCAGTCTATTATTAAAACACATATTATAGATCGTGGCTGCAAAACATTGTATCTAGTGTCACGGTCCAAAGTCAATACAATATTAGTATGGCTGAACACGCAACTACTGGCTGAAGTAGAAGAACAAACTATAAGGAAATAAAACCATAGTTTAAAACCATCTTCTATATCAATAATAGTGCCAAGGGCTAAACCTAGCCGATAGATACATAAAACATACACAGGTTCTAAACAAGATAAAGAAAAAAAGTCTTTAAAATATAGTTAAACGAAACCTGAATATAAAAAGCAGAAACTGCATAAATATAAAAAAGGAGAAAAATGCATAAAATTGGAAGCATACGGGTAAATCTATCAAAACACCCAAAAAAAGCTAAAATAATGGGTGAATTAATATAACTAGATAAATAAATGCATAAAAAAATATATATATAAAGGATATAAAATATATATAATGCATCAATAATCACTGATAAAACAGTTGATATTGAGGTCAGCGTTTAACCCCTTAGGGGACAAGGTGTCGACAGAGTATATCCACTGAGTTTCGAGTTTTGATAATTCTCTAACTAAGTTGGACCCTCTCCATGTTGGGTTAAGGTGGTCCACCCCCCAAAACTTGAGACCAGTGGGATTCTGGTCATGAAATAATTTAAAATGCAATGAAACATTATGATCCTTAAAACCGATTTTGATGCTCGCCACATGCTCTGCTATCCTCACATTAAGTACCCTTTTAGTGCGACCCACGTAAAGTAATTTACAGGGGCACTCCAATATGTATACCACATATGAGGTATTACAGGTAATAAGGTGCTTTATGGCAAACTCAATGTTATTGAATGGAGATATAAAACTTTCCAAAGCTCTTAGGCCCCGTACACACGGTCGGACCGAACCGATGAGAATGAACCGAAGTTCAGTTTCATCGGACCAAACCGACCGTGTGTATAGGCCATCGGTCTGTTTTCCTTCGGTCCAAAATTTTAAAACATTCTTCAAAACCGAACCGATGGACCGCTGCCCGATCGGACCAAACCGATGGTTAGTACAGAAAAGCATTGGTTCAAAACCCGTGCATGCTCAGAATCAAGTCGACGCATGCTTGGAAGCATTGAACTTCGTTTTTTTCAGCACGTCGTGTGTTTTACGTCACCGCGTTCTGACCTGATCGGATTTTGAACTGATGGTGTGTACACACATCAGACCATCAGGCCACTTCAGCGGTGAACCAATGAAAACGGTCTGTCGGACCATTCTCACCGGTTTTGTCCGACTGTGTCTACGGGGCCTCAGAGTTCTATTAACCTCTCTGCATGGGCGACACTTTCTACAATCATAAACTCTGTCCTTGTCCCAGAATGATGAAGGTCTGGTTGGTGGGTCCAAAAAAAAATTCACCACTTCATCGCCATAGTTCTGGGCCTTCCTGTAGATAAACCAGGTTTGACTGGAATTACAGATCTGAGTATTTTATCAAGGAATAAGACATGCCGGTGAGAGGTGTAAATCCTTTCTACTTCTTTATATTGAGAATGGTATCCAGAAATAAAACTCCATTCATGACTGTTTTTAACACCAGAGGACATGAGCCCATCCAAATAATGACTTCTTGAAACTGCGGTTAAATCTTCAAAAATTGTGTCCAGTTGATTCTCACAGTAAGCTTTTTAATACATTTATTTTTTTAAATGCAGGCTTGAGATATAAAATCAACATCCCAAGAACAGTTATGTCTAACCCTCATTATTTGACCCTTTGGTATATTACGCAAACATATTGGGTGATGCCCGCTTTGTGTTGGAAGGTAACTGTTGGCATCAGTCGGCTTAAAATAAACCCTTGTTCCTAATTTGTCACCATTTCTATATATGATAAGGTCCAAAAAGTGGATACTTTCTTTATTATATTTACATGTAAGGCTGATGTTATACGTATTGGTATTAAGCTCTTTCAGAAAGTTTTCCAGTGAGAGAGTTGATCCTGCCCAAATGAAGAACAGATCATCAATATATCTTCGATAAAGCACCAATTCTTCTCTCTTTGAATAAAAAATGGTCTTATCCTCCCATTCAGACATAAAAAGATTCGCTATACTCAGAGCGAACTTAGCCCCCATTGCCACGCCTTTTTTCTGAGAGTAAAACGACCCATCATACCAAAAATAACTGTGCCCTAACCATAAAAAAAAATTAAAGATTTTTTTTCTTTATCTTGATTAGAACCTGCGTATGCTATATGTATCTAACGGCTAGGTTTAGCCCTTGGCACTATTATTGATATAGAAGATAGTTTTAAACTATGGTTTTATTTCCTTATAGTTTGTTCTTCTACTTCAGCCAGTAGTTGCGTGTTCAGCCATACTAATATTGTATTGACTTTGGACCGTGACACTAGATACAATGTTTTGCAGCCACGATCTATAATATGTGTTTTAATAATAGACTGGCTTTTTACCCTTGACGGTGACAATTATGGCTATGTTCTGTGGCTTTTTGTGCCTACCGTCTGTATATAAATATTTTGCAGTAACATATCTAGTGTGTGGATCATATCCCCGAGTCTGGATGTGGTTCCTGACTTGCGTGTCACCTGCTCTGAGATGCACCAATCAGAGCAGAGTGACAATGTCGATGCACCCAATAGACAGCAAGGAGGGGAGTTATAATTCACACACTCACGCGAGTAGCCGCGCCCTCTGTTGAAGTCGATTGATGAAAAAACTGGTCAGGGCGTGGCTACAATGGCGTTGATCGTAACCAGGAAGTGATGAATGCGCTCCAGGATCAGCTGGCCCAAACCAGGAAGTATTCCAGCGCTGCGTTCAGCAACATAGGCGTATTTGGACCAGAGGATAACGGTGATCTCATTCCTTACTTCATGTTCATTTCCAGTGTCATTTTTGTATGTGCATTTCAAATGGGGGTTGTTGCATTTGGGCTATTTAAATTTTTCATTAAAGCAGAATTATACTATGTAAGTTTCTCTTGTCTTTATATGAGCATATGTGGATTTAACCCATGCTGCCGCTGCTGATGACGCTAATCTAAGTGAGAGAGCTTACTACTAGGCATGAGCCCCGAACACCCCCCCCCCCCCGTTCGGTTCACAGCAGAACCTTCGAACGGACCGAACATTTAAAACCCCATTGAAGTCTATGGGACTCGAACGTTCAAATTCAAAAGTGCTAATTTTAAAGCCTAATATGCATGTTATTGTTCGAAAACGGGTTTGAGAACCTGGGTCTTGCCCCAGGGAACATGTATCAATGTAAAAAAAAGTTTTACAAATTTTAGTTTTTCTGGAGTAGTGATTTATATGATGCTTAAAGTGAAAAAAAATTTGAAAAATTCCTTTAAACATCATACCTGCTGAGTGTCTATAGTATGCCTGTGAAGTGGAAGTGAGAAATAATACCGCTCAGAAAACTGCTGATCCCCTGGCTTTGCTTCCATCCCACCAAGCCAAAAGGGTGCTGGCTATGCACAGGTGCATTGGATGAAAAGAGGTCCTGGACTGCCGCACTCCTTAAAACTATATCTTTATTCAGCAAGTGAAATCCAAAAAACAACCAACAATGTTGCAGTCAAAAAGAAGTGAACAAAAAGAAAAGGATGGCTGACATGTTTCACATCGTGTGATGCTTACTCGTAGCTTATGTGAAGTGTACTCGTAGCTTATGTGTATGCCTGTGAAGTGGCACGTGTTTAGAACTGTCCCTGCACAAAATGAGATTACTATAAGAAAAAAGTTATTTAAAACTGCTTGCGGCTTTAATGTAATGTCTGGTCCCTGCAATATGGATGAAAACCATTGAGAAAAATAGCATGAGTTTCCCCGCCCCCCTCCCCCCAGGTCATTACCAGCCCCTTTGGCCCTATATACTTTGAACAGCAGTATACAGGCGGTGCAAACAAAACGGGGACTGTAGGTTTGTTGTTAAGTAGAATCTGTTTGTAATTTTGAACTGGTACTTAGCTCCAGCTATGTTTAAGCTTTTCTGAAAACATAGAGAAGGGTTATCACCCCTGGAACATTTGTTTTGCTGTCTGTGTGCATCTGTTCAGAAGATTGCAATTCACTTTCTGTCCCAATGACAAATTAATTTTTGAAAATGTGGGTTTTTTAGTGAAACAAGGATTGGTGATAAAGCATCAGTGGACAGGAGACACCTCTTACAGAAGAGAATTTCCCTTCCTAGGGGTTGATTTCCTCTCACTTCCTGTTGTCTCCTTCCGTTTGCAAGTAGGAGTCGTTTGTAAGTTGGATGTTTGAAAGTAGGGGCCTGCCGTATATACTCTGCATAAATTTGGGCCCTAGGTGTTGGTGTTGCCACAACACTGTAAGCCCTCACAGTTAGTCTTGGTGGGCGCTGGAACACCCTGCTGTGTGAACTATTATATCAAGAATTGTAATTACATGCCATTGTTGAACAGTGGTAGAAGAATTGGACCTTTGGTGCTGGCGCTGGTGCCACAACACTGTAAGTCCTCACAGTTACTCTTGGTGGGCGCAGGAATGGGCCCTGCTGTGAAATATTATATCAAGAATTGTAATTACATGCCCCTGTTGAACAGGGGCAGAAAAATTGGGCCTTTGTTGGTGGTGGTGCTGGTGCCACAACACTGCAACCCCTCACAGATACTCTAGTTGGAGCACAGGAATGAGCCCGCTGCAAAGTATTGCATCAAAAATTGTAATTATACATCAGACAGGAGGCTCATATCTTATGCATTATCTTTCTTTAATAATGCCCATAGCAGAAATACAGTAAACATTTATTGTAACTTAAAAAATT
Source organism: Rana temporaria (assembly GCF_905171775.1). Classification (NCBI taxonomy): domain Eukaryota; kingdom Metazoa; phylum Chordata; class Amphibia; order Anura; family Ranidae; genus Rana; species Rana temporaria. The sequence goes on from NC_053492.1 coordinate 53,184,367, forward strand.
CAAAGAACTACCCTTCCCAGCAGTCCCTGGGCCAGTGTAGCCCCTCCCAGACCGTAGCCTATATAAGGGACTGTCTGAGGTAACCTATTCCTCTTTCTTTCTGCTCATGGCAGAGCATACAAGATAAGTGATTCATGTACCTTTATTCTTGATTGTGTGTTAAATATCGTGTGTCCCTGATACCGAATCCCGGTATCAGGTAATTTGATGAATTTTGATTGTTATATTGATTTTGTGGAATATTGGGGGTTTCTCCCTAGTATTCCCCCGTTTTAAGTTTTCATGTCTAAGCCCTGAGGCCGAATCTCGGTGTCAGGTAATTTTGTCGGATTCATATTTCAACTTTTCAGTTTTATTGTTTTGGAAGATAATCATACTGACTTAGACTTTATTTATTATTATTTTTTTTTTTTTTCCCTTTGGCGCCGGAACGCTATGGCGTCCTCTGTTGCACAATCCGCTGTTTTTTCCACCTGTGATTTTTATCTGTACTTTTCTTTCTCTGTACTTCTCTTTCTATTTCTTCCCCCCCCCAACCTTCTGGTTGGGCTCCGGTCGACGCGCACCTCCCGGGTGCCTGTGCGCTTTGACCGGCTGTCATTGCTCCCTCATGTCGAGGTCCGTGTTATCGCGAGACGTCGCCATTTTGCTGGCCGCGTCACGCCGTCTCTTTCCCCATTCGCCGACGCAACCGCGCTCCTTCTGGGCTGCGCGCTCTCCCTCCGGACCGCGCGCTCTTCCCTTCGTGCCGCGCGCTCTCCCCTCCAGGCCGCGCGCCTCTAGGGGCGGGCGGGACTTCCTTCACATCGTGTTGAGGCCGTAGCCTCGCGAGACTACGTCCTCGCACCAGGACCTCGCTCCCCCTGCATCGCTACGCCAGTGTGCGGCGTGCGGTGTAGGGCACAGGACGCGGGTCCTCAGATCAAGCTTCCCTGGTCGTGGGGAATCTCTCCCCTCACTGTAGTAACCTTGTAGGTGTCGGGGGAACGAATCTTGCCTCGGTCACCTACACTCCACTTAAATAAATACGTTATAATAACATCAGTTCATGTCTCTGGGGAATTTATTTCCCTGGAATGTATCCTATTTAATAACTAAATAAATAAATAAATAAATATATTAATAAATACATTATACAAAGAAATAAACGAATTATACAAATTAATAAATAAATTATACAGATAAATAAATAACTTATACAAAGAAATAAATAAATTATACAAATTAAGGAATAAATTATACAAATAAATAAATAAATTATACAAATAATAAATAAATCATAGCATTGTACATATTCCCATGTTATACTATGCTTTATTACGGTGCGGTTCGCAGACCCTTCTCCTAGGGCTGACAACAGGACCTTATCCTGCTAATACCCCTGAAATGGTGGACACAGTCCTAATAGGCCCAGTCGCGACAGTGCTGCACAGGTTCAAAACTGATCGTTAGATCCGTCCAGGCTGCCATGGCGTCGGTTATCCCAACCCGCCTACACCCCCTATGTCTGGACCATCCGGCAACGGTTTACCACCTCTAAGAAGGGCTAGGTGCCCCAGAACGCCGCCACGTTTTTGTGGCCCCCAACTCCCCGGCAGGGGAAGTAAATAACATGCTCCAGGCAGTACCCTCCCAGGACTGCCGACCCACTGCTCTCCCAGACTCCGATCGACCCCCGAGCCTCGGGGAGATACGCATGCAGAGGCAGCGGTCCACTAGACGGACTAAGCCGACCCATTCGTGGGCTCTTCCAGAGTCGTCCGCGGAGTCCGAGGCGGCTAACACCTTTGAGTCTGAGGATGAAGATGATGATGGTTATTAGAGAAGTGGGCACATGGCGCTTCATGACGACGCCAACCCTGGGTCCCAGGGTGAAATATTATTAGACTCTCGTGGAGAGCCATTGTCGATCAGGGGGAGACTTGCCATCCACACTCCGGTGACTGGGCACCTCTACCCGAGGTAGCCCAACATATCAAAGACTGGGCCCGGAGACCAGTCGGTAAAGCTAACCGCAACAAATTGAGGGCGTTATGCCCCTTCCAATGCCAAATAAGATTGTGCACACTCCCGAGGTGGACCCCATACTCTGGAGGTATCTCACCAAACATGGGAAGTATCACAAGAAGGGAATAGAGGGGTCCTTTTGGACCATACAGGTCAGGGTCTTAGATCTTTTAGACCTATCACCAACATCCTACGCCTTAGTGAGCAGGCTACCGCCGCTGAACAGTCGATTGACCTATCCCAACTCAGGGGCTGGGCCCATCGGGCAGTTGCCTCCTGGGATGCGCGTACACCACGTGTCCGACTGGACACCGCCGCTCAATCTTAATGAGGCTTGATCCCCAGCTGTCCCACCTAACCGAATCAGATCCCGGACCGAACGCCGAGGGCATGATATTCGGGACCACGCTGATTTCAGATATTACAAGACGGTAGGGCTCTATCCCAGCCTGGATAGAGCCCGAACGTCATTAAAGTCTAGCAGTACAGTAGCGGGCTATCAGAGGTATGGTACCAAACATGGACCTGATCCCTCTTCCCATTCGGTTTTCAAACCTGAACACCGCCTAATAGACAACGAATTTCAGGACCTTTGGACCAAACAAGCGATAGTAGAGGCGGACCCGCTCTCTCTGGGCTTCCTCAACAACATCTTCCTGGTCAGGAAAGGGTGGCGGTTATCGCCCAGTGGTAACTTGAGAAATCTCACCAAATTACTAAATCCGGTGGTGGCACTCTACGGAACAGAGGGGTGAGGTTGATTATCTACTTGGACGACCTACTCTTAATGGCTCGTCCCCCTCGCCTGGCGAGCAAACACGCCTCCCGGACAACTCCCCATAGATCACAGGGATCTATCCTCTCCCCATCTCAGGAGACAGAGTTTTGGGGTTCTGGGTGGACACCAACCGAGCGATTCTTCGGCTACCCATGACCAATTGGCCGCCATCTGCAAAAGATCAGTATCGTGCTGGGCAAAACAACGGGTGTCCTTACGCGGACGGGCTTGCTTAGTCGGCCTGTTATTGGAGTTAATCCAGGCCATTTTCCAACCCCTCTTCACTATCGAGCTCTCCAGAGACTCAGAGCACTGCGTCTTCGCTAGGGGCTTCGCTGTGCAGACGAAGTCGCTTTGGACGCGAAAACACGATGGAACTACGGTGGTGGTTACGTCGGGCCGGCGAATGGAATGGCAAGACCATCCTCAATTCCACTACGGACTTCGTCATAGAGTCGGATACCAACGACCTCGGCTGGGGTGCTCGGTGCGGTCCCTCGTCCACAGGAGGGACGTGATCCGCAGAGGAGTCTCTGCTGCACATCAACACGTAGAACTCCTGGAGACCTTCTTGCCATCAGGAGTCTGCTGCCACACACGTCCAACTACTGTGTGTTCTTGCGTATGGACAACGTAACCGCGGTCCAGTACGTCAATCGCTTGGGGGGTCACAGATCCAGAATCCTAGCGGATCTACCAAGACTTCTGGCACTTCGACCTGGAACGCAACATCGTTCCGGTTGCGGAATGTACCCCAGGCACTTCCAATATGATGGCAGATTGGAATTCTCGGTACTCGACCGATTCCAGCGTTTGGCGACTGCGCCGGTCAGTGTTCCTGGCCCTTGCTCACTTAGGGGATCCTTTCTCTATGCACCAGTTCGTCTCTCGTCTCAACCATCATCTCCCGCACTTTTACAACCAAAGGCCGGATCCGTAGGCGCACGCTGTGGACGCCCTCCGCCAAACCTGGTCACAAGGGACACAGTACGCGTTTTCCCCGTTCTCGTTGGTCCTCACTTAGGGGATCCTTTCTCTATGCACCCGTTCGTCTCTCGTCTCATCTCCCGCACTTTTACAACCAAAGGCCGGATCCGGAGGCGCACCATGTGGACGCCCTCCACCAAACGTGGTCACAGGGGACACATTACGCGTTCCCCTGTTCCCGGTGACCCTCAGGGTCCTCCTTCACTTAGCGAGCCGGAGGGCATCAGTCGTGCGGTTCACTCCGTGGTGGCCGACGCAGCCATGGTTTCCCCTCCTTCTGAGGATGACGGTGGAACTCCCCAGGTTGTTTCCTCATTCCCCCCACCTCCTCGCTGGTCCGAACGGGGATCTGCACCCTCTACTCACGAAGCACATCCTACCTCTCCTCATATGGTTAGTATCGGGGTTCCGGTCGCAGACTACGACCTTTCGGGAACAGCTAGGGATTCCCTGCCTTGGACTGGGCCCCGGGACTAGATCGGCATCTCGATCTACCTGGGGACTCTGGGTTACTTGGTGTGATCAACGACCGGTCGACCCCGTTCAAGCGCCAGGGTCTGTAATAGCCAATTATCGGGCGGACTCTTTGGATCCGTTGGTGTGTCAATTTTGAAGGCGTTAAGTTTAAATCGCCCAAGGTACCAACACACTTGGGATTTTTCCAAGGTCATGATCATGTTCTCGGGCTGGGGGACGTTGACACTCTGTTTTGAGGTTACTGTCTTTTCGAGCTTACTGTCTTCTGGTGTCTGATTTCCATCATCGTGGGTCAGACGTCAGGCTTTGGACATATCCAGGCGTCATTCCTCGCCTCAGAGACTCAAGTCTTTTTCCGTCGTGCGTTGGACCAGACGGTACTTCGATCGGTTTTCTACCCGTTCTTCCCCGCACATCCATAACTGTATGTGGTCCGCTGTCTACAGACTTATATGTCCTTGACAGCCTCGCTGCGATCTTCGCAAGTCTTTCAACTCCTCGTTTCCTACGTTAATCCTCTCTTCCCGGTTTCCTCTGTGACTTACTATAGCGGCGGACTGTTGTCAGCGACCGCTTTTCCGCCAATCCCGCTTTGAACAGGAGGTACACATATCTATGTCAGTGTTGTGGATTATTTTGATTGTTATTGGTCATATGCATTGTTATAGCTTTGAACTTGCATAAGATATGAGCCTCCTGTCTGATGTATAATTCGAGATTTTCCTAGCTTGTGACGGAAAATATTAATTATATGAAGACAGGAGGCGAGTATCTTCCCTCCCAACCCAACCCTGTCACGAGGTTGTCTCTCTCTCGTTCTAGACTGATGAACCACGCACCCTGCAAGTCGGAGGCTGGTACGCCCGGGAGTTCGTTTTCACTATCCCCGTTGGGATTGCTGTCCGTTTCGATCCATGGGTTTAGTTCACCGCAGATGGAGGTTTCTACTGCGTTCCAGATCCGGAGTCGGGATGCCGTTGACTGAATCCGTTGGTCCATGTTCCTGAGGACAACTGACCGGTCGGCTCCGAATGGTTTGGGTTTCCTGTAGTCCCCGTTGGGATGAAGCTGGTCCGGATGAAGTTGGTCCGTGTTGGCCTTGTCCTTTCGTTTCCTCCAGATTCGGATGTTGTGTTCCGGTCGGAAGGTTCCCGGCAGCCGCAGAGATGTCTAATTGGACTTTCGGTTCCTGTTTACACTAATTCGCATGAAGAAAGAGGAATAGGTTACCTCAGACAGTCCCTTATATAGGCTACGGTCTGGGAGGGGCTACACTGGCCCAGGGACTGCTGGGAAGGGTAGTTCTTTGAATTTTTTAAGTTACAATAAATGTTTACTGTATTTCTGCTATGGGCATTATTAAAGAAAGATAATGCATAAGATACTCGCCTCCTGTCTTCATATAATTAATATTTTCCGTCACAAGCTAGGAAAATCTCGAATTACACACCCCTGTTAAACAGGGCAGAAAAATTGGGCCTTAGCCACTGGTAGCGGTGCCACAACACTGCAACCCCTCACAGATACTCTAGTTAGAGCGCAGGAATGAGCCTGCTGCAAAGTATTGCATCAAAAATTGTAATTACATGCCCCTGTTAAACAGGAGAAGAAAAATTGGGCCTTAGCCACTGGTAGCGGTGCCACAACACTGCAACCCCTCACAGATACTCTAGTTGGAGCGCAGGAATGAGCCCGCTGCAAAGTATTGCATCAAAAATTGAAAATTACACGCCCCTGTTAAACAGGGGAAGAAAAATTGGACCTTAGCCACTGGTGGCGGTGCCACAACACTGCAACCCCTCACAGATACTCTACTTGGAGCACAGGAATGAGCCTGCTGCAAAGTATTGCATCAAAAATTGTAATTACACGCCCCTGTTAAACAGGGGCAGAAAAATTGGGCCTTAACCACTGGTGCCGGTGCCCAGAACCAAAAATGTTCTTACAACCTATAAGCATGATCATTGAAAAGGAAAAGGATAGTCACTCAGCATAACAGGATAGTCACTCAGCATCAGCATAGGCAGTCTTGAAGGGATCTGACATTTCAAAAAAAATTATTCAGTTACATCAGCATCAGGTGCTTGGTAGCTGGTGATGATCCAAGCCTGATTCATTTTTATGAAGGTCAGTCGATCGACCGAGTCGGTGGAGAGGCGCACCCTGTGATCAGTTACAAAGCCTCCAGCAGCACTGAATGTGCGCTCTGAAAGAACGCTGGATGCAGGACAAGCCAGTAGCTCAATTGCGTACTGTGCAATCTCTGGCCAGTGATCCATCCTCAAGACCCAGTAAGCCAGAGGATTTTTGGTGGGAAAGGTGTCCAAGTCTGATCTTGCCCCTAGGTATTCCCGCACCATGTAAAACAGACGCTGGCGATGGTTGCTGGAACCGGTCATACCTTGGGGCTGCGGACTAAAAAATTGTCTGAACACATCAGTCAGACGGCCACCTTCTCCACCGCTCCTTCTGTGACTGACCGAAGCCTCAGCAACACGTTGTCCAGGACCTGGATTTTGTAACCTCCCAGTATCTGGGAACGCGTTGCACAGACCTTTCTGCAAGGCCTCCCGAGGATGTTTCATCTTCTGCTCCCTCTGTGCCGGCAAGATAAGGTCCACAACCTTACTCTTGTAACGTGGATCAAGGAGGGTTGCCAGCCAGTAATGATCCCTCTCCTTGATAGCACAAATACGAGGATCCTTCCGCAGGCTTTGCAGGATCAGGGAGGCCATACAACGTAGGTTTGCTGAGGCATTCGGTGTGGAGTCCTCTGGGTCACTGAGGATGACATGATCCGCAGCCACCTCGTCCCAGCCACGTACAAGTCCATGGGTTCCTTTGGACTGTAATTGATCCCTTGAAGACTGCTGCTGATTCTGAGTGCTAGGCTCCACCTCCATGCTGACACAATCCTCCTTCTCCTCCTCGTCCTCTTCCTGTGTGATAGGCAGGCAAGCAGAAACACTGTCTGGATAAAGGGGGCCTTGAGAGGTAAAGAAGTCCTCCTCTTCCTCCCTCTGTTCTGCCTCAAGGGCCCTGTCCATTATTCCACGCAGCGTGTGCTCCAACAGGTGAATAAGAGGGACAGTGTCACTAATGCATGCACTGTCACTGCTCATCATCCTTGTGGCCTCCTCAAATGGTGACAGGACAGTGCATGCATCCCTGATCATGGCCCACTTGCATGGGGAAAAAAAAAACTCCCATGACCCTGTCCTGCTGCCATATTGGCACAGATACTCATTGATGGCCCTCTGCTGCATGTGCAGCCGCTGCAGCATGGCCAACGTAGAGTTCCACCTGGTGGGCATGTCACAGATTAGGCGGTTCTTGGGCAGGTTGTATTCCTTTTGGAGGTCTGCCAGCCGAGCACTGGCATTATATGACCGTCGGAAATGCACACAGAGTTTCGTGGCCTGCTTCAAGATGTCCTGTAAGACCGGGTACCTGCCCAGGAACCGCTGCACCACCAAGTTAAGGACATGAGCAAAACAGGGCACATGAGTCAGTTGTCCCTGTCGCAGGGCGGAGAGGAGGTTGGTGCCATTGTCGTAACCACCATTTCTGGCTTAAGCTGGCGTGGCGTCAACCACCTCTGAGCCTGCCCCCGCAGAGCTGACAGAACCTCTGCCCCAGTGTGGCTCCTGTCCCCCAAGCACACCAGCTCAAGCACCGCATGGCATCTCTTTGCCTGTGTACCTGCGTAGCCCCTTGAACGCCTACAGAGCACTGCTGGTTTCAAGGACACATCAGCACAGGAAGAGGCCACAGAGGAAGAAGAGGAGGGGGTGGAGGAGAGAGGTGTGTTACAACCAGTAGTAGCGTAGTGGCGGAACAACCTCCAACACTGCAGTACCTTATCCTGCGTCCTTCCCAGCTGCCAGCAGAGTCACCCAATGCGCCGAGAAAGATAGGTAACATCCCTGTCCATGTCTGCTGGACCATGAGTCAGCGGTAATATGCACCTTACCACTGACCGCCCTGTCCAGCGAGGCATGGACATTGCCTTCCACATGGCGGTAGAGAGCCAGAATCGCCTTCCGTGAGAAAGAGTGGCGTTTGGGAACTTGCCACTGAGGTACCGCACATTCCACAAACTCACGGAAGGGGGCAGAATCTACCAACTGAAAAGGCATCAGTTGAAGTGCTTGCAATTTAGCTAAGCTAGCATTCAACCACTGGGCATGTGGATGGCTGGGAGAGAACTTATTTCGGCGCTGCAGCAGCTGGGGCAGGGAAAATTGCCTCGTACAATCTGACGTTGGTGTACCGATAATAGATTGCCCGCAAGTACTTGGCTGTGACACACCTAATTCTACACCTTCAGTCCTATCAGTGCAGACTTCAGAGAGGACTGAGGCCCCGTACACACGGTCGGACTGAACCAATGTGAATGAACCGAAGTTCAGTTTCATCGGACCAAACCGACCGCGTGTATAGGCCATCGGTCTGTTTTCCTTTGGTCCAAAATGTTAAAACATGCTTCAAAACCGAACCGATGGACCGCTGCCCGATCGGACCAAACCGATGGTTAGTACAGAAAAGCATCGGTTCAAAACCCGCGCATGCTCAGAATCAAGTCGACGCATGCTTGAAAGCATTGAACTTAGTTTTTTTCAGCACCTCGTGTGTTTTACTTCACCGCGTTCTGACCCGATCGGATTTTAAAAAGATGGTGTGTACACACATCAGACCATCAGGCCATTTCAGCGGTGAACCGATGAAAACAGTCCGTTGGACCATTCTCACTGGGTTTTGTCCGACCGTGTGTACGGGGCCTGAGGGTATAGTGGGGTTGGAGATCCCAGCTGATGAGGAGCAAGGAGAGGTCTGCTTTGTTCTTTGGTGTGGGTCTTTGAGGTACACTTGCCAACGAACTGCATGGCAGGTCGACATATGTCTGGTCAAGCATGTGGTGCCCAAGCGGGTGATGTTTTGGCCACGCGAGATACGCTTGAGACATATGTTGCAAATAGCAGCGGTGCGATCTGATGCACTCATCTCAAAAAAGGCCCACATCAAAGAACTTTTGGAATAACTCTGAGAGACAGCAGTGCCCTGCACATGCGTGTAACGTTACTGGCGTTGTATTGAACAGGACGAGCGCAGCCTTACCTAATCCTGTTAGCTGCGCTCGTCTCCCTGACTCTGGCGTGTCACTTCCTGTGCGCCGCGGCTTGCGTTCCACGCTGGAACGCGGAAGCGCGCCCCCAGCGAGACTCCTCGTTTCCCGCGCTGTGCGGGCTATTTAAACGCGCAGCAATGACGGCAGGGTGTTCCGCTATTTTGTTGGACCCCTGCCGTCACCCGGGACCCGCTCCTCAAAGCCCTGTGGACCTGCTATCAGGAGACACTCTCTTCATCCCTCCAGAACCAGGATCAGCGCTCCCTGCAGCCCTCTGCCCACAGTTTGTCCATCCAGGACTGGGATCAGCTCACCCTTCAGCCATCAGCTTCTCAGGCTTCCCATCTGTACCAGCACTCTGCAGACCTGAATATAGCCATCTCTGTTTCTACCAGCAGTACCGCAAGTATCTCTACACAAATGGTTAAGATCTCCAGCCTATGCTGAACTGTGCTTGTCTATCAATTGCATATCTCAATATCTAAGTCCTGCCTGAATATACTTGTGCATGGTCTCAGCTTGTGATATATATATATATATATATGTGTTGGCTCTATCTGCACTTCTTTCAGTAAGAAACATTAAGTAATACTGCTACCATAAACCTTATACCTACTTATTCATTGACTGTGTCTTTAACCGTTACTGCATTATAAAGGCTTATGAGTTAATAAGCTTTCTTGATTATGCTGGTGCTCTATCTGAGGTTGTGATGATATAAACCATTAACTCTTAACCATACTATAGAGTGACTTTTGGTTTACACTGAGAAACCTCCGCAGTTGAGATCCAATTAATCAAATATAAAAATAACAAGACAGGATCGTCACATAATAGCGGAACCTTTAACATTATGGATCCAGCGGAGCTAACAAACCATTTAGTGGGCTTGTCACAACGTGTGGATACTCTTACTGCTAATTTGACTGATCTCCGTTTAGAAAATGAGGCCCTCAGGGATCAGAATTTTGCTCAAGCCAGGGAGCGACCAGAACCTAAGGTCTGCCCCCCAGAATGCTTTTCTGGTGACAGGAAAAATTTTCGTCAATTTATCAGTTCATGTCGGTTAATGTTTGATTTACGTCCACGGACTTATTATTCTGACAGAGTCAGAATTTTGACTTTAATTTCATACCTTAAAGGAGAACCCAGAGTCTGGGCAGATGCCTATGTTGAAGAGCACGGCGATCTACTAGGCGCCCTCAATACCTTCATAGATGAGATGTCTTTACTCTATGAGGACCCTAACAAACAGCTTACAGCTGAAAATACCATCAGAAATTTGAGACAGGGAAAGAGACAAGTGGAGGACTATATTTCAGAGTTCAAATGCTGGTGTCGTGAAACCTTATGGACAGATATAGCTCTCAGGAATCAGTTTCGCATTGGGTTATCCGAATCCGTCAAGGATGAGCTCGCACGTGTGGAAATTCCAGCATCCCTGGAAGATCTCATGCATCTCTCCCTCTCAATTGATAGACGCATCAGAGAAAGAAAGGCTGAACGAGCTAACTACTACCAACCAGCACCAATCAGGAGGTCTAGATCACCTCCCAAAGAGATTCCTATGGAAGTTAGTACAGTTAGGGGCCCACTGACCCCAGCTGAGAGACAGAGACGCAGAAGCAACAATCTATGTCTCTACTGTTCCGCCCCTGACCACATGGTCTCTGCCTGCCCCATTCTAAGGAGTAAAACTGAAGGTAACAACTTAAATATTAGTAGTTTAAACTTGACAAAACCCAAAACTCGTCAAAATATTAACCAATACATCTTTCTCACCCTTACTTTACAGTGGGACCAAGATAGGACCACCATTGACGCGATGGTCGACACTGGTGCTTGTGGCAATTTTATTGATTTGAGTTTTGTTAATTTAAATAAAATTCCTTCTGAGTTAAAGCAAAACCCCTCGTCTGTCACTTTCATTGACGGATCCGAATCCTCCTTTGGTCCAGTACTGTCTCAAACCGCCCCATTATTAGTTACATGTGATAATGTACATATGGAGAATCTTGTATTTGACATCATCCCATCCCCCTTATTCCCGGTCGTTCTAGGGTTACCATGGTTGCACATCCATCAACCAACCTTTCATTGGTCCAAAACTTCACTTTGTTTAGATTCTCCTTACTGCAAACATACTTGCTATCCCTCACATAACTCTCTTGTAAATAATGTAAACTTCAATGGTGTTCCATCTTATTTAATGGACTTCTTGGACGTTTTCAGCAAAACCAAAGCTGAGACCCTTCCACCTAATAGAATTTATGATTGTCCTATTGATCTAATCCCAGAGGCTACCATTCCCACTGCGAGAATTTACCCATTATCACAGCCTGAACTGGGTTATCTCAAGGAATACCTGGATGACAACCTTAGAAAGGGTTTCATTAGACCCTCAACCTCTCCAGCTAGTGCTGCCATGTTCTTTGTAAAAAAAAAAGACGGATCTCTCAGACCTGTAATCGATTATCGTTCATTGAATAACATCACGATAAAAAATCGTTACCCATTGCCACTAATTCCAGAACTAATAGAAAGGCTGCAAACTTCTAAAATTTTCACAAAGCTAGATCTCAGGGGTGCTTACAATTTGATCAGAATTCGTCCAGGCGACGAGTGGAAAACTGCCTTTAAAACTCGTTACGGTTTATTTGAGTGCTTAGTGATGCCATTTGGTTTATCAAATGCACCTGCAACCTTCCAACGTTTTATTAATGACATTTTTCGTGATTTACTAGACGTTTGTGTTGTGATCTATCTGGACGATATCTTGATTTATTCTGACACCTTTGAAGAACATACTAAGCATGTCAGATGGGTTTTAGGCAGACTCAGAACACATTGCCTCTACGTCAAACTCGAAAAATGTGTTTTCAACCAGACCAGTGTTTCTTTCCTTGGGTACCAAATCACCCCAGAAGGTATACAGATGGACAATTCAAAAGTTGATTGTATTCTCTCCTGGCCAGTTCCCCATTCTAGGAAGGCTTTACAGCGCTTCCTTGGTTTTTCTAATTATTACCGTAAATTCATTAAAAACTTTTCGCAGATTGTGAAGCCCCTGAATGCCCTAACAAGTAAAAACACACCTTTCAAATGGACTAATGAGGCACAAGCAGCTTTTGAGACACTCAAACAATCTTATACTACTGCCCCTATTCTCCAACTACCTGATCCTTCATTCTTCTTCACCGTAGAAGTTGATGCATCACATTTCGCATTAGGCGCAGTACTTTCACAACAACAAAATGAGTCTGAACCTTTACATCCAGTGGCTTTCTATTCCAGAACTTTAACCAGTGCAGAAAGGAATTACCCAATTGGAGAAAAAGAACTCCTAGCAATCAGAGATGCTCTAGCCAATTGGAGACACCTTCTTGAGGGTTCTACACATCCGATCACTATTTTGACAGATCATCGAAATTTGCAACATCTGAAGGCCTGCAAAACCTTGTCTGCCCGTCAGGTGAGATGGAGCTTGTTCTTTGATCGATTTGATTTTCAAATCTCCTATAGACCGGGTACACAAAACTTAAAAGCGGATTCCTTATCCCGCATGAATGAAGACCGTTCTACCGAGTCACCACCTCATTCTATCATTCCTGATAACCGATTCATAGGAATAACTACTTCCTTTAAACAGTTACTCTCTCAAACCATATCCACAGATACTTCTGAGCTTCCTAATGGTGTTACAAAACAAACAGACGGATTATACACTTATAAAAATAAATTGTATGTCCCTTCAAAATTACGGTTGTTATTACTTAGACAATTACATGATTCTCCATTAGCTGGTCATCCCGGAATCACCAAGACAATACATCTTGTTAAAAGACACTATTGGTGGCCTCAATTAGCTAAAATGGTGTAAGAATATGTTTCTTCCTGCGAGATTTGTGCCAGCAACAAATCTTCTAGGAGACCGCCATTTGGTCTACTTACCTCCCTCCCAATACCCAACAGACCATGGGAGGTTGTATCAATGGACTTTATAGTCGAGCTTCCTAGATCGAATGGGGCTAATACCATTATGGTCACTGTAGACCTATTCACTAAAATGGCACATTTTATTCCCTTAAAGAATCTTCCAACTTCACTAGAGACAGCAACAGCTTTCATAAACAATGTTCTTAAGTTGCATGGGTTACCCACTCAAATTATCTCCGATCGAGGATCTCAGTTCATTTCCAAGTTTTGGAAAGCTTTGTGTAAGGCACTGAAAATTGATCATAGAATGTCCACGGCCTACCATCCTCAAACGAACGGACAGACAGAACGTATTAACCAAATCTTGGAACAGTATTTACGCTGTTACTGCACTCATCTCCAAGATGACTGGTTTCAACTACTTCCCCATGCAGAATTTGCATACAATAATTCAACCAGCTCTTCGTCACTACTCTCACCATTTTTTGCTAACTATGGGTTTCACCCAAACAGTTTACCGACTTCATTTCTTTCTAACGAAGTACCTGCAGTAGACGATTATCTCACCACCCTAAAAAACACCATTCCAATCATACGGTCAAACCTAGAAAGTGCGCAAACACGACAAAAACAAAATTATGATCTTCATAGGTCAGTACCTCCTTCTTACGACGTTGGTGATCTAGTTTGGCTGTCTACCAGAAATCTACATCTAAATTTACCATCGAAAAAGTTGGGTCGTCAATTCATAGGTCCATATCCTATTTCTCAAGTAATTAACTCTAATGCAGTAAAACTACGTTTACCCCTTGATTGGAAGATACATCCAGTTTTTCATGTCTCTCTTATAAAACCGTATGTACCCAATCCATTTTCCAACAGGGCTGCCCAACCTCCTCCACCAGTTGAAGTTCTGGGTGAGACAGAATACGAAGTAGAAAAGATTCTGGATTCTAGACAAAGAGGTTCTGGCATTCAATATTTAATACGTTGGAAAGGGTACTCCCAACTTGAAGATTCTTGGGAAAATTCTTCCCACATTCATGCTCCTCGTTTAATTAGACAATTCCATCAGAGGTACCCCACTCGTCCTTCACCTATTATTGGCACTGGTGGTGCCCCATTGAGGAGGGGAGTATGTAACGTTACTGGCGTTGTATTGAACAGGACGAGCGCAGCCTTACCTAATCCTGTTAGCTGCGCTCGTCTCCCTGACTCTGGCGTGTCACTTCCTGTGCGCCGCGGCTTGCGTTCCACGCTGGAACGCGGAAGCGCGCCCCCAGCGAGACTCCTCGTTTCCCGCGCTGTGCGGGCTATTTAAACGCGCAGCAATGACGGCAGGGTGTTCCGCTATTTTGTTGGACCCCTGCCGTCACCCGGGACCCGCTCCTCAAAGCCCTGTGGACCTGCTATCAGGAGACACTCTCTTCATCCCTCCAGAACCAGGATCAGCGCTCCCTGCAGCCCTCTGCCCACAGTTTGTCCATCCAGGACTGGGATCAGCTCACCCTTCAGCCATCAGCTTCTCAGGCTTCCCATCTGTACCAGCACTCTGCAGACCTGAATATAGCCATCTCTGTTTCTACCAGCAGTACCGCAAGTATCTCTACACAAATGGTTAAGATCTCCAGCCTATGCTGAACTGTGCTTGTCTATCAATTGCATATCTCAATATCTAAGTCCTGCCTGAATATACTTGTGCATGGTCTCAGCTTGTGATATATATATATATATATATATATATATATGTGTTGGCTCTATCTGCACTTCTTTCAGTAAGAAACATTAAGTAATACTGCTACCATAAACCTTATACCTACTTATTCATAGACTGTGTCTTTAACCGTTACTGCATTATAAAGGCTTATGAGTTAATAAGCTTTCTTGATTATGCTGGTGCTCTATCTGAGGTTGTGATGATATAAACCATTAACTCTTAACCATACTATAGAGTGACTTTTGGTTTACACTGAGAAACCTCCGCAGTTGAGATCCAATTAATCAAATATAAAAATAACAAGACAGGATCGTCACAATGCGGAGCTCTGCGTTGTGATGCAGTCGGTGTGCTGCCCTTATGCTGGCCCCTGGAGGGCATCCTGCCTTGTTGGAGATGTGCCTCCTCCTCCCTCCTATCAGGCACCCACGTGGAGTCAGTGACCTCATCATCCCCTCCCTCCTCATCACTGTAGAAAACCTGGCAGTATGCTGCAGCTGGGGAATCATGACTGCCAGATTGCTGTCCTTCTTGGGCACCCCCTCTCCCTGGGCTCACGTTACTGCCTTCCTCTAGCTGTGTACCATCATTGGAGCCTTCAAAACGCTGCGCATCCTTCTGCAGCGTGTACCCAACACTCTGGTCAAACAGTTCAGGGGACTCCTCAGGAGGACATGGTGGGGCTAGGGAAGAAGTGACTGACACCATTGAGCAGAGGGAAGAGGCCGCGGTGGCAGCTGCTTTGCCAGACAAAGTACCCTTAGCCTGGGTGAGAGAGGATGAGGAGGAGGAGGACGGCTTGGTCATCCATTCTACCAAGTCTTCGGCATGTTGTGGCTCAACACGGCCAGCTGCCGAAAAAAAGGACGAGCGTGTCCCACAGCCACATGGTGATGAGGATGCACTGTGTCCACGTCCAGCACTGTTGCTTCTAGACACAGAGACTGCTTGCCCTCTTTTATCGGCTTGTGACGTTCTGCCTCTCCTTGTTGTCCTTCCAGACATACTAATGGCCTGCAGGGAGATGTAGCTGCACAAATACTGACAATACCTGCTGATCCCTGCCTGTGATATTAATATGAGCAGATCCCTGCCTCTAGGAATAAATATGAGAAACACCAGCTTTACGTAGCTTTAGGTGCACAATGTGCAAAGGACACAGACAGTACACACACCATGTAGCTTTAGGTGCACACTGCAGAGGACACAGACAGTACACCACGTGAAAGTACTTGCCTGTGGTATTAATATGATCAGATTCCTGCCTCTAGGAATAAATATAAGAAACACCAGCTTTACGTAGCTTTAGGTGCACAATGTGCAGAGGACACAGACAGTACACACTCCACGTAGCTTTAGGTGGACACTGCAGAGGACACAGACAGTACACCATGTGAGAATACTGCAGCTAGCACAATCACCTGCCTGCCTGTCACCTGCCTAATAAGGAAGAACGGATCTAGCTAAACTCAATACAGTGTATAAATATATATACAACACCTGGGGTGCATATATATCCTCTACACACTGTAACTCTAACTGACTAATAAGGAAGAACGGCCTGCCTGCATGCTCTATCTAACTGCACAAAATGACAATCTCTCTCTCTGTCTCTCTCTGTCCACTCTTAACCACGGCAACACACTACACAAGGCCGACTTCCAGGCGGCCTTTTATAGTGTGGGGCATGTACCAAACCTCCTGAGCCACCCTGACTTTGGCCAATTATGGCTCTCCGTTTTTTGCAAGCTGTGATTGGCCAAGCATGCAGGTCATAGTGCATGCTTGGCCAATCATTAGCCAGCAATGCACTGCGATGCCGAAGTGAATTATGGGCCGTGACACGCCACTCGAATTTGGCGCGAACGGCCTGTAACGTTCGTATTTCGACGCTTTCGTGCTCAGTCACATCACGTATGGGCCAATTCCTAGATTATCATCTCCAGAAAAGTGTTACACAAACACATGCCTACTTAAAAGATACAAAATATCTTCTTTTACTTTTAAAGGATATAGATCTATCGGGGAAAGAGGACGTTTTTTTGGTGACTTTTTTGGTACCTGCGAACGTGGCATCATTGTATACAATCATTCAACACATTGATGCCCTCTTGGCCCTAAATTGTGAACTAAGTCAGAATTCCCTAGATTTCTGTTTAGGGCACAATTTTTTTTGGTATGATAAGTCATTTTACTCTCAGAAAAAAGGCGTGGCAATGGGGGCTAAGTTCGCTCCGAGTATAGCAAATCTTTTTATGTCTGAATGGGAGGATAAGACCATCTTTTGTTCAAAGAGAGAAGAATTGGTTCTGTATTGAAGATATATCGATGATCTGTTCTTCATTTGGGCAGGATCAACTCTCTCACTGGAAAACGTTCTGAAAGAGATGAATACCAATACGTATAACATCAGCCTTACATGTGAATATAATCAAGAAAGTATCCACTTTTTGGACCTTAACATATATAGAAATGGTGACAAATTAGTAAAAAGGTTTATTTTAAGCCGACTGATGCCAACAGTTACATTCCAACACAAAGTGGGCATCACCCAATATGGCTGCGTAATATACCAATGGGTCAAATAATGAGGGTTAGACGTAACTGTTCTTCGGATGTTGATTTTTTATCTCAAGCCTGCATTTTAAAAAATAAATTTATTGAAAAAGGTTACTGTGAGAATCAACTGGACAAAATTATTGAAGATTCAACCGCAGTTCCAAGAAGTCATTATTTGGATGGGCTTATGTCCTCTGCTGTTAAAACCAGTCATGAATGGAGTTTTATTTCTGGATACCATTCTCAATATAAAGAAGTAGAAAGGATTTTCACCTCTCACTGGCATGTCTTATTCCCTGATAAAATACTCAGATCCTTGATTCCAGTCAAACCTGGTTTCATCTATAGCAGTGGTTCTCAACCTGGGGGTCGGGACCCCCTCGGGGGTCAAATGATGATTTGCCAGGGGTCAATAAATCCTGGGCTGTTCCTGAAGCCTGCACCGCTTCCAGCTTTTATGCGGCTGCCCAGTAGGACTGTCCCTGGAGCCTGTGGCCGCCCAGCTGGGCTGTTCCTAGAGCTCATGGCCACCCACTCGCTTTGCAGCGGCCCATTCAGTTCACGGCATGGCTGGGGGGCAGAGACTAGAGGTCCCCTGACTGGTGAGGACTGTGAGGTGGGAGGGGCTGGAGGAGACCCTATCTCCTGATTTCAGCATTGGTTTCACTGCTATGAGACACCACAAAGTCGGAGACACAGTGGGCAACACTACCTGTGATTTTAGTTCCCATTAAAAGTCCCCACTACAGTTCTCAGATCAGCAGATGACCTTGATCAAGAGCACCTAAGTTGGCTGATCAGAACTCCCCCCAGCATTGCCACTCATCCCATTCCCCACCACTAAGGAGTAAGAGAAGGAATAAACATAGAGAATACATGGAAGGGAGAGGAAAAGAGGGGCAGGAAGAAAGAAGAATGGAGAGAAAGAATAAGAGAGAAAACAGGAAAGATGGCTAGAGAGAGGGATAGGGAAAAAAAATTAGGATAGCCAGAGATAAAGGGGAAAGAAAGGAGAACAAAGAGAAAGAGTAGTGGTAAAAATATACCATATGAGGTTTTAATACTGTACGAGTGGAAGGGACTCACGGAGCACTAAATTTCCGTGGGTTAGGGTCACAATTTACTTGTCTTGGGTGCTGACAACCCACGCTACAAAAATAATTTTACTATTGGGGGTCCCCACAACTTGGGAAATTTTATCAAGGGGTCACGGCTCTAAAAGGTTGAGAACCACTGATCTATAGGAAGGCCCCGAACTATGGCGATCGATTGGTGAAAAAAGTTTTGGACCCACCAACCAAACCTTCATCATTCTGGGACAAGGACGGATTTTATGCTTGTAGAAAGTGTCACCCATGCAGAGAGGTTAATAGAACTCTAATGCCGCGTACACACCATCACTTTATGTGATGAAAAAAAATGACCTTTTTAAAAACGTCACTTTAAATGACCGTGTGTGGGTGAAAACTTTGTTTTATGTCTTGTAAAAAAGGACCAAAAAAAATTGAAGCATGCTTCATATTTATGTGTCGTTTTTCAAAACTTAATTTTTTACTTCACAGAAATTGACCGTGTGTAGCAAAAAACGTAGTTTAAAACAAAGTTTTTTCACCCGCGCATGCCCAGAAGCTAGTTATGAAGCAAGCTTCAATGGAAAAACGTGGTGAACGTAACCTCGCTTTGCTAGAACATTGTGAGAAAAACGATGGTGTGTAGGCAACTTGAAAATTGAAGTTTCAAAAACGTCATTTTTTACTTCACAGAAAATGTCGTTTTTTTCATCACATAAAGTGATGGTGTGTACGGGGCATAAGAGCTTTGGAAAGTTTTATATCTCCATCCAATAACATTGAGTTTCCCATAAAGCACTTAGGGCCATGTTCACGTAGAATCGCGGCAGCGTAACGTATCCTAGATACGTTACACCGCTGCAATTTTTCATCGCAAGTGCCTGATTCACCAAGCACTTGCGATGAAAACCTACGCCGGCGGCCTCCGGCGCAAGGCAGGCCAATTCAAATGGGCGTGTGCCATTTAAATTAGGCGCGCTCCCGCGCCGGACCTACCGCGCATGCTCCGTTTCCGAACTCCCGCCGTGCTTTGCGCGAAGTGACGTCATTTTTTTGAACGGCCTTTTTCCCTATTCCCAGACGCCTTACACAAACAACGTTATTTTTTAAATTTTTTAAATTTCGACGCGGGAACGACGGCCATACTTTACACAGCAATACGATTGCTGTGTAAAGTTAAGGCACCAAAAAAAACGACTAACTTTGTGACGGGAAACTAGACTAGCGGCGACGTAGCGAACGCGAAAAACCGTTGGGGATCACCGTAACTCCTAATTTGCATACCCGACCCTGGTTTACGACGCGAACTCCCCCCAGTGGCGGCCGCGGTATTGCATCTTAAGATCCGACAGTGTAAAACAATTACACCTGTCGGATCTTATGGCTATCTATGCGTAACTGATTTTATGAATCAGTCGCATAGATAGAAACAGAGATACGACGGCGTATCAGGAGATACGCCGTCGTATCTCATTTGTGAATCTGGCCCTTATTACCTGTAATACCTCATATGTGGTATACATATTGGAGTGCCCCTGTAAATTACTTTACATGGGTCGCACTAAAATAGTACTTAATGTGAGGATAGCAGAGCATGTGGCGAACATCAAAATCGGTTTTAAGGATCATAATGTTTCATTGCATTTTAAATTATTTCATGACCAGAATCCCACTGGTCTCAAGTTTTGGGGTGTGGACCACCTTAACCCAACATGGAGAGGGTCCAACTTAGTTAGAGAATTATCAAAACTCGAAACTCAGTGGATATACTCTGTCGACACCTTGTCCCCTAAGGGGTTAAATGTTGACCTCGATATCAACTGTTTTATCAGTGATTATTGATGCATTATACTGTATATAGTTTATATCCATATATATATATATATATATATATATATATATATATATATATATATATATATATATATATATATATTTTATGCATTTATTTATCTAGTTATATTAATTCACCCATTATTTTTTTTGATGCTTCGAAATTTTATGCATTTTTCTTCTTTTTTTATATTTACGAAGTTTCTCCTTTTTATATTCAGGTTTCGTTTAACTATATTTTAAATATTTTTTTTCTTTATCTTGTTTAGAACCTGTGTATGTTATATGTATCTAACGGCTAGGTTTAGCCCTTGGCACTATTATTGATATAGAAGATGGTTTTAAACTATGGTTTTATTTCCTTATAGTTTGTTCTTCTACTTCAGCCAGTAGTTGCGTGTTCAGCCATACTAATATTGTATTGACTTTGGACCGTGACACTAGATACAATGTTTTGCAGCCACAATCTATAATATGTGTTTTAATAATAGACTGGCTTTTTACCCCTGACGGTGACAATTATGGCTATGTTCTGTGGCTTTTTGTGCCGACCGTCTGTATATAAATATTGTGCAGTAACATATCTAGTGTGTGGATCGTATCCCCGAGTCTTGATGTGGTTCCTGACTTGCGTGTCACCTGCTCTGAGATGCACCAATCAGAGCAGAGTGACAATGTCGATGCACCCAATAGACAGCAAGGAGGGGAGTTATAATTCACACACTCACGCCGAGTAGCCGCGCCCTCTGTTGAAGTCGATTGATGACAAAACCGGTCAGGATGTGGCTACAACGGCGTCGATCGTAACCAGGAAGTGACGAATGCGCTCCAGGATCAGCTGGCCCAAACCAGGAAGTATTCCAGCGCTGCGTTCAGCAACACAGGCGTCTTTGGACCAGAGGATAACGGTGATCTCATTCCTTACTTCATGTTCATTTCCAGTGTCATTTTTGTGCGTGCATTTGAAATGGGGGTTGTTGCATTTGGGCTATTTTAATTTTTCATTAAATCAGGATTACACTATGTTAGTTTCTCTTGTCTTTATATGAGCATATGTGGATTTAACCCATGCTGCCCCCGCTGCTGATGACGCTAATCTAAATGAGAGAGCTTACTACCATTTAAGGCCCACATTGTTTCATCTGTCCCGTGAGTTTGTACCCCGGAGGGGGAGAGTGCCTCATACGTGGCGAAGATTGGGTGCAGGGTGCACTACATATCCAGTTTTTAGAAGCACTCACCATCTTAGGATTTTCTGCTGCTACGTCATTACTCATTTGCTTTTCTGTTATTGGACATTTATCCAGTTTTAGCGCTGTTTGTATCATTTGGATTTTGATTCAGTTTTTGATACTTATCTTTAGTCTAGTATATATATATATATATATATATATATATATATATATATATATATATATATATATATATATATATATATAAATATATATATACTCTGCATTTAGCATAGACTATATATTCAGTGTTTACTCGGACCGTTACATGCGGAGTCCCGCAAGGATCACCCCTCTCACCCGTACTCTTCAACATCTACATCCGCCCGCTTCTCAAAATCATCAGCAAACAGGACCTGCGCTACCACTCCTATGCTGACGACACGCAGCTTTACCTTCGAATCACCAACAAAAAAGAACAATTTCATGAACTTGGAAAATGCCTCACACTGATCGACAATTGGATGACTGAAAGCTCCCTCAAACTCAACGGATCCAAAACAGAGCTACTCACCCTTCACGCAAATAGGAAATCCATTTCTAGGACCACATGGACACCACCCACCATCCTTGGACAAACCATTGCGCCAAGCAACAAAGTCAAAAGTCTCGGAGTCATCTTTGACGCAGACATGACGATGGATGCACAAATAGGATCAGTTGTCAGCGGTTCTCATCATCTGCTCCGCATGCTACGTAGACTCATCCCCTTCATCCCGGAAGAAGACAGAGCTGTAGTGGTTGGAACTATCATCAACTCACGACTCGACTACGCAAATTCCCTCTATTTAGGACTACCGAAATACCAGATGTCACGTCTACAAGTCGTCCAGAACACGGCAGCCAGACTGGTAACAGGTAAAAAGCCGTGGGAATCAGTCTCCCCGGCCTTGAGATCCCTCCACTGGCTGCCCGTACAGGACAGGGTGACATTCAAGACACTCTGCCTCACCCACAAATGTATACAGGGGAACGCTCCCCAATACTTAAGCAAGAAAATAAAACCGTACGTCACCAAGCGCGTGCTCCGATCAACCAACCAAAACCTTCTCCAAATTCCTAAATCCCGCTACAAATCGAAGGGAGAACGCAGATTTTCGGTCCAAGGACCTCGGCTCTGGAATGCTTTACCCAATACCATCCGCTTGGAGGAAAACCATCGGGCATTTAGGAAAAAACTAAAGACCCACCTCTTCTGAAGGACCGGTACGACTCTGGATGTCAAGCGCCTTGAGGCGATTAAGTTCGCATTTGCTGCGGTATATAAGTCACTCACTCACTCACTCACACTCACTCGATATACCGTCAGTGAAGGCAGTGTATTAATAGATAGGATATAGTCTTGTGTGTGTATATATATATATATATATATATATATATATATATATATATATACTCTGCATCCAGTGTAGCCTATATCTACAGTGCATTTAGCGGTGTACTGTTTCTAATATACTTCAGGCGGTGTACACAGTATCTAATACAGTGTGTACAGCAGCCCTCAAAATTTTCACTCGCCTGCTCGCATTTAGCGAGTGAAAACTTGCTGGGGGCGAGTGGAGATGGGGCGCTGAGAGCAGATGAGTGACACTGCTCTCCAGCTGGCTGAATGATAGGAGTGACGCTGCCGTCACTCCTATCACACAGTGCAGGCTCCGATGGCTGTTGGAGGGAGGATTTTGCTCCCCCCTCCCTCCAGCTTTGAGATTGGCAGTTTCAGGCTCTGGCTGCTTGTTGTGTGGGTGGGATGGAGATCAGTGGCGGTGCGTCCATAGAGGGCGCCGGAGCGCCGCCCCTCTCGCTTCCGCACCACCACTGATACAATACATAGATTCATGCATTGCATGAATCTATGTATTGCCGCTGCCACCCACTATTCAGATGGCCAGCCCCCTGGTGAGTGCCGGCCATCTGAATAACGGCAGCTGGTTGGCTGTGGAAGTGCCCATCAGAGCCAGCGGGCACAGTGGCTGCGTTTGATGGCATGGCACAGTGGCTGCGTTTGATGGCATGGCACATTGGTGACAATTGATGGCACAGTGGCTGCGTTTGATGGCATGGCACAGTGGCTGCATTTGATGGCATGGCACAGTGGTGACAATTGATGGCACAGTGGCTGCGTTTGATGGCATGGCACAGTGGTGACAATTGATGGCACAGTGGCTGCGTTTGATGGCATGGTACAGTGGTGATAATTGATGGCACAGTGGCTGCGTTTGATGGCATGGCACAGTGGTGACAATTGATGGCACAGTGGCCGCGTTTGATGGCATGGCACAGTGGCTGCATTTGATGGCATGGCACAGTGGTGACAATTGATGGCACAGTGGCTGCGTTTGATGGGCCCAGTGGCTGCATTTGATGGGCACAGTGGCTGCATTTGATGGGCACATTGAGGCTGCAATTGTTTTTTTTTTTTTTTTTTTCGTTTGTTTGCGCCCCCCAAAAAATTTTGAGCACCAGCCGCCACTGATGGGGATGCAGCAATCTTCTGAGATCCCGCCCACCTGCCTGAATCGTCAGCCTGCTGACCCGCCCATCTGCCTGAACTGCCCACCCATCCACCTCCCTGCACTCCTGAAAGAGGAGATTTGAACTTAACAGGAACAAGTGTGTGCTGAGGTAAGCTCAGCTAACTGCTTGTTTCATTGCTCCTTCTCCCTGTCCAGCACCAATGCGTTAGGGTAATGGCACTTGAACAGGCTGAAATTGAGGAAGGGGTTAGCATTACCAATGCAGGTGGGGGATGTGGGAGGGAGGTCAGTGGTTGTGAAAGTTAACGCCCCCACCTTGCATTGGTCTCTATGGCAGTGACATTTTAACCCACCACCCCCTTCTGCATTTGTGGTAATGTCAGTGAAAGTTAACCCCCTCCCCCCACATTGGGGGTCATGGGAGGGGTTACATGTCAATGCCACCAACGTAGAAGGAGAGGGGGACATTAAAGTGGTGTTCTGCCCAAAAAAATTAAAACCAGCAGCTACACATACTGCAGCTGCTGGCTTTTAATAGTACACTTACCTGTCCTGGAGTCCAGTGATGTTGGCACCGCAGCTGATGTTTCCATCAGCTGTCAGGTGCTGCCAACACCATTGTGGGTAAGGGAACCCAGCAGTGTAACCTTTTGGCTTCACGCCGGGAACCCTACTGCGCCTGCTCGAGGCTCTGCTCCTCTCCCCTACTAGCCCAGCAACAGGGGAAGGAGGAGGGAGCCCCAGCTGTGACATCAATACCCGGGACTGAGGCTCCCAAAAGTGGGAAAGGATACCTCTGAAAGACCGGCATCCTGCCCCCCCTCCCCCCGAAAGGTACCAATTGTGGCACTGGAGGGGGGAGGAATCAGATGAGTGGAAGTTCCACATTTGAGTGGAACTCCGCTTTAATACTGACACCTGTGCTAGCAGTTATTAATGTGTCCACTGACTTCAATGCTGAAAGTTACTAATGCATCCTCTGATGCCAATGTTGGGGTTATTATGATGTCGACTGACATCAATGCTAGGGGTTATTTATGCATCCTCTGATACCTGCGTTGGGGGTTATTATGGCGTCTGGTACCAGTGATGGGGGGTTTTAATGCGTCCACTGACAACAATGCTGGGGGTAATTACTGCAGCCTCTGATACCCGTTTTTGAGGTTATTATTACTGGAACCAATGCTGGGAGGTATTATAGCATCCACTGACACCAATGCTGGGGGTTATAATTATGTTGTATTTTTATTTGAGTTTAGGGGCAGAATTAGGGATGGGACAGGGTAGGGTGGGGTAACTGGTGGCAAGTAACTCTTAAGGCCTGGTTAGTAGCTCAGGACTTGACATTTTGAGCCCTGGTGTACAGTATCTACTACACTTCTGGTGGTGTACACAGTACGCAATACATTGCAGCTGTTGTACAGTTTCTAATACAGTGCAGGCAGTGTACACAATATCTAATACAGTGTGTACAGTTTCTACTACACTTCTGGTGGTGTACACAATACAGTGCAACCGTAGTACAGTTTCTAATACAGTGCAGGCGGTGTACACAGTATCTAGCACAGTGTGTACAATTTCTACTACACTTCTAGTGGTGTACACAGTACGCAATAAAGTGCAGCCGTAGTATAGTTTCTACCACTTTTCTGGTGGTGTACACAGTGGGCCTGATTTAGTAAGCTATGTGCGCTGCGCTGGTTCATGCATTAATTAGTACTCCGGGTGGAGGCTTAATTGGGCGCATGAACCAGCGTAGCAGCCGGCGCATTGAAACTAATATGTAAAGCCGCGCCGAACTCCCTATAGAAGTCTATGGGAGAAATCAAAAGTGTTCATTTTAAAGGCTAATCTGCAAGTTTTGTCCTAAAAAGTGTTTGGGGACCTCAGTCCTGCCCCAGGGAACATGTATCAATGCTTTTTTTATTTTTTAAAACGGCCGTTTTTTCGGGAGCAGTGAAATTAATAATTCTTAAAGTGAAACAATAAAAGTGAAATATTCCTTTAAATTTCGTACCTAGGGGGGGTGTAATGTCAGCATGTGAAATAGCGCATTTTTCCCGCACTTAGAACTCCCCCTGCACAAAGTGACATTCAGAAGGAAAAAAGTCATTTAAAAATTCACACGCGGCTATAATGAATTGTCGGCTCTGACAATTCTAAAGGGATTCATTCATAAAACAAACAAAAAAATGTGTAGGGGTTCCCCCAAATTAAATTACCAGGCCCTTCAGGTCTGGAATGGATATTAAGGGGAACCCCGCCGTAAAAACCAAAAAAAAAAAAGACGTGCGGTTCCCGGCAAATATCCATTCCAGACCCTTCAGGTCTGGTGTGGATTTTAAGGGGAACTCCACCCCAAATTGAAAAAAAAAATGGCGTGGAGTCCCCCTAAAAATCCACACCAGACCCTTATCCGAGCACGTTGACCTGGCCGGCCGCAGAAAAGAGGGGGGGACAGAGTGCGGCCCCCCCCCTCTCCTGAACCGCACCAGGCCACATGCCCTCAACATGGGGAGGATGTCCCCATGTTGATGGGGACAAGGGTCTCATCCCCACAACCCTTGCCCGGTGGTTGTGGGGGTATGCGGGCGGGAGGTTTATCAGAATCTGGAAGACCCCTTTAACAAAGGGGACCCCCAGATCCTGACCCCCCCCCTGTGTGAAATGGTAATGGGGTACATTGTACCTCTACCATTTCACCCCAAAAAAATGTCAAAGTGATAAAAATGACAGTAGCCGGTTTTTGACAAATCTTTTAATAAAATCTTCTTTTCTTCTTTCCTTCGAGTTTCTTCCGCTGCTTCTTTCTTCTCGTCAACATCTTGCCCGACGTGTTCTTCTATCTTCTCCGTCCGTCCTTCCGCCTTCTGGTCCCGCATCTTGCCCGTTGTCTTCTCCGTCCGCCTCCTCGTCCGCATCTTGGGTCTTCTGCGGTCTTCTTCTCGGTCCGCCGCCTTCTCGTCCCCTGCGTTTGAATTTGATTTGGCCGCCGTTTTCCCGCTCCTGGGACCCGCCCCCCTCTGACGCCACAAGTAAACTCCTTAGAAGGTCATGTGCGTCAGAGGGGGGCGGGGTCGCAGAGCGTCACACAGCGGAGGAATTCAATTTCAATCGCGCCGCCCGGAGAAGAAGTTCCCGCCGTGTACACTCATGTGACCCCGCCCCCCTCTGACGCCACAAGTAAACTCCTTAGAAGGTCATGTGCGTCAGAGGGGGGCGGGGTCGCAGAGCGTCACACAGCGGGGGAATTCAATTTCAATCGCGCCGCCCGGAGAAGAAGTTCCCGCCGTGTACACTCATGTGACCCCACCCCCTCTGACGCCACAAGTAAACTCCTTAGAAGGTCATGTGCGTCAGAGGGGGGCGGGGTCACATGAGTGTACACGGCGGGAACTTCTTCTCCGGGCGGCGCGATTGAAATTGAATTCCCCCGCTGTGTGACGCTCTGCGACCCCGCCCCCCTCTGACGCACATGACCTTCTAAGGAGTTTACTTGTGGCGTCAGAGGGGGGCGGGTCCCAGGAGCGGGAAAACGGCGGCCAAATCAAATTCAAACGCAGGGGACGAGAAGGCGGCGGACCGAGAAGAAGACCGCAGAAGACCCAAGATGCGGACGAGGAGGCGGACGGAGAAGACAACGGGCAAGATGCGGGACCAGAAGGCGGAAGGACGGACGGAGAAGATAGAAGAAGACGTCGGGCAAGATGTTGACGAGAAGAAAGAAGCAGCGGAAGAAACTCGAAGGAAAGAAGAAAAGAAGATTTTATTAAAAGATTTGTCAAAAACCGGCTACTGTCATTTTTAACACTTTGACATTTTTTGGGGGTGAAATGGTAGAGGTACAATGTACCCCATTACCATTTCACACAGGGGGGGGTCAGGATCTGGGGGTCCCCTTTGTTAAAGGGGTCTTCCAGATTCTGATAAACCTCCCGCCCGCATACCCCCACAACCACCGGGCAAGGGTTGTGGGGATGAGACCCTTGTCCCCATCAACATGGGGACATCCTCCCCATGTTGAGGGCATGTGGCCTGGTGCGGTTCAGGAGAGGGGGGGGGCCGCACTCTGTCCCCCCCTCTTTTCTGCGGCCGGCCAGGTCAACGTGCTCGGATAAGGGTCTGGTGTGGATTTTTAGGGGGACTCCACGCCATTTTTTTTTTCAATTTGGGGTGGAGTTCCCCTTAAAATCCCCACCAGACCTGAAGGGTCTGGAATGGATATTTGCCGGGAACCGCACGTCTTTTTGTTTTTGGGTTTTTACGGCGGGGTTCCCCTTAATATCCATTCCAGACCTGAAGGGCCTGGTAATTTAATTTGGAGGGACCCCCTTTTTTTTTTTTTTTTTTTAATGAGCAATGACTCTATTCTTTATAGCCATGAGTACTTTAACCACTTGCCCACCGGGTTAATTCTGGCACTTCTCTCCTTCATGTGAAAATCACAATTTTTTGGCTAGAAAATTAATCAGAACCCCCAAACATTATATATTTTTTTTTAACAGACATCCTAGGGAATAAAATGGCAGTCATTGCAATACTTTTTGTCACACCGTATTTGCGCAGCGGTCTTACAAGCGCACTTTTTTTGGATAAAAATCACTTTTTTGAATTAAAAAATAAGACAACAATACATTTTGCCCAATTTTTTTCTATATTGTGAAAGATAATGTTACGCCGAGTAAAATGATACCCAACATGTCACGCTTAAAAATTGCGCCCGCTCGTGGCATGGCGTCAAACTTTTACCCTTTAAAAAACTTGATAGGCGACGTTTAAAAAATTCTACAGGTTGCATTTTTTGAGTTGCAGAGTAGGTCTAGGGCTAGAATTATTGCTCTCACTCTAACGATCGCGACGATACCTCACTTGTGTGGTTTGAATATTGTTTTCATATGCGGGCGCTACTCGCGTATGCGTTTGCTTCTGTGCGCGAGCTCGTCGCGACGGGGCGCTTTAAAATTTTTTTTTGGGGTTTTCTTATTTATTTTTATTTAGTTTTATAATGTTTTACACTGAAATAAAAAAAAAAAAAAAAAAATGATCAGTTTTCTTCCTATTACAAGGAATGTAAACATCCCTTGTAATAGGACTAGTGTGTGACAGGTCCTCTTTATGGAGAGAGGCGGGGTCAATAAGGCTGGAAAGCATGGTATTGAAAAAAAAAAAAAAGATCTCATGCTTTCAGCTGCAATCATGTTCGTTCACCACAGTGGTGTAGTGTATAGCACTTTGACCTAGCAGCAAAAGAGTCGTTGGTTCGAATCCCGCCCGTGACAGCATCTGCATGGAGTTTGCATGTTCTCCCTGTGCCTGCGTGGGTTTCCTCCCACAATATAAAAACACGCTGTAAATCGGTTCCGGTCTAAATAAGCCCTAATATGCAGTAGTATATTAAGGTTTGGTTCTGCCCTAGGCCTGACTACATATCTGCACCTCCTAATAGAAAAATGACCCACCCCTTCCTGTCAAGGTCACACCCTGTTTTTGTATAACCCCGCCCAGTAATTTTCAGGGGACCCACACACTAGTTCTGGGGGGGCACTGGATTCCCTTAACCACTTCCATACCAGGCACTTACGCACCTTCCCGCCAAGCCAATTTTCAGCTTTCAACACTGTCGCACTTTGAATGGCAATTGCGCGGTCATACAACACTGTACCCAAACAAAATTGGCGTCCTTTTTTCCCCACAAATAGAGCTTTCTTTTGTTGTTATTTGATCACCTCTGCGGTTTTTTTTTTGCGCAACAACTAAAAAAAGACTGCAAATTTTGAAACAAAAAAACCTTTTTCTTTTTTTAGGTTAATTTTTTGGTAAATACGTTTTTCTCTTTCAATTACGGGCACTGATATGGCGGCACTGATGGGCACCGATGAGATGGCACTGATGGACATCGATGAGGTAGTACTGACGGCACAGATGAGGTGGCATTGATTGGCGGCGCTGCTATGCGGCACTGATGGGCACTCATAGGCGGCACTGATGGGCACTCATGGGCGGCACAGATGGGCGGCACTTATGGGTGGCACTGATGGATACTTATGGGCGGCACTTATGGGTGGCACTGATGGATACTTATGGGTGGCACAGGTGGGCACTGATAGGTGGGCACTGTGCATGGATGGGCACTGTGGGGTGGCACTGATTTTCCCAGTCAGTGCCCATTTGTGGGCACTGATTGGCATCTTTTTTCTTATTTTTTAATGCTTTTTGTTTTTTTGTTCTATATTTTTTTTGTTTTTGCACACCCTGGTGGTCCAGGGTGGGCATCCCTGGTGGTCCAGTGTGGTGATCCGAGGGGGGGCTGCGCTGATAAACAATCAGCGCGAACGCCCCCTGTCAGGAGAGCCGCCGATCGGCTCTCCTATACTCGCGTCTGTAAGACGCGAGTGAGGAAGAGCCATCGATGGCTCTTCCTGTTTACATCGTGATCAGCCGTGATTGGACACGGCTGATCACGTGGTAAAGAGTCTCCGTCTCCGTGAGAGACTCTTTACCAAGATCGGAGATGCAGGGTGTCAGACTGACACCCCGCATCACCGATCGCCGCGCTGCGTGCCCCCACAGGCGCGTGCGGCATGAAATCCTGCAGGACGTCCTGTCAGGATTGTGTAACCACTTCCCGGACGTAAATCGGCCATAGGCTGGGCGGGAAGTGGTTAATTTGCATAGTTTTTCTCTCACTTCCTGTTTGGCTATGGGGCAGGAAGTGAAGGCAAATCTCCCCAATTGGACACAGATAATACAAAATAAACTGACAGGGCCTATAACCCTCCCCCTCACTCTATCCAAAATGAAAGAAAATAAAACTTGTTGATTATAGTTCTTGTCAGGGGCGGACTGACCATTGAGTCACTCGGGCACTGCCCGAGGGCCCCATGCCACTAGGGGGCCCCATCCGGGTTGCCAGGCTCAGTAAAACCAGGGACAGTATGTAAAAATCTGTGTTTTTTTTTAGATCTGTCCCTGATATGTCCGAAAATGACATGCTTTTAATGTGAATATCCCAAGATTTTAGCTGCCCGCCTCTGCACTACCTCCTGGCGTGGTGGTCATCTGTAAGCCAGAGGGGCCCCATAATCTTCTATTGCCCAGGGGCCCCATGAGTTGTCAGTCCACCCCTGGTTCTAGCTTAAGCACAAATTTCATAGAGTTTTATTGAGAGCCCTAAGAAAATATAACCATGCCAATAGGCCAGGATAGAGCGTTGCTAATATGTAGGAATGTGTGTGTTAGAGCACCCCACCCAATGTTAACTAAAAAATTATTAATTTGCAAATAAGTATTATCTGCTCATTTTTTTGGGGATGTCTGCACCCCTGATAGTGACAACATTTGGGAGGTGTCTTCACCCTTTCTAATTCATTCACTTCCTGTCACATAGCCAAACAGGAAGTGAGGGTAAAACCTTACTAATATATTTTCTTGTGGACACAGAGATCAATCTAAATAGTTTCCCATTATGTAAATTGCACTCTAGCATTTTGCTGTGTACACCCCAAATTATTAGGGATCTTGGACTTTGGGGTCCATTTACTAAAGGCAAATCCACTCCTACAAGTGCAAAGCAAGGAAGAAAACAAAACAACTTTGCTTCTACAGGATTGGATGTTAAAACCATCAGTGCTTCCTCTCTGATTTTCAGCAACTATGCTTGTACTGCAGAGTGGCTTTGCCTTTACTAAACCCCAAACTAAATAATCATTTGGGGCAGGGATCCTCAAACTACGGCCCTCCAGCTGTTGTAGAACTACACATCCCATGAGGCCTTGTAATGCACTGACATTCACAGACATGACTAGGCATGATGGGAATTGTAGTTCCTGAACAACTGGAGGGCCGTAGTTTGAAGACCCATGATTTGGGGTGTACACAGCAGTGCTGGAGTGCAATTTGCTTAATGGGGACACTAGTTAGATTGACCGGTGTCCCCAAGAAATGACACTGGTAGGGTTTTAACCTCACTTCCTGTTCAGCTGTGTGACAGGAAGTGAAGCCAATTTTAAGAAAAGGGACACAAAGCTCAACACAAAAATAAAAAAACACAAAGCAGGGGTTCTAACACTCACTTGGCTTCCCTCAAACACCCACAATTTGAATAGGATTGCCTTGCGCTAGATTTAAGCACAGTGCTGTAAATCAGCACGTCAAGCCTGTCCACCAATAGCAAACCCCCCCCCCCCCCCCCCCACAGGCCATGTTTGCAGGTTTTCCTTCATCTTGCACATGTGCTTTAAAATAGTCTGGACAGCAATTCTTGATAAGAGAAATCCCCAAAACATGTCCTGTCGGGGGTACTTGAGGGCTGAGGACCACTGCAGAATAAATAAAATACTTACCAGTTTTTGTCTTTAAAGTCAGGGAGAATAAACATGGCAAACATTTCATGATTACACACCAGGAAAGAAGCTTAGACAAAAATCACACATAATTTGTTAGGCCCTAACCTAGTTCAGCTGCAGCTGTCAACATATGTAGCATGAAAAAGTAACAAAAGACAAACTTAACAATTTTAAAGTAATTTTTATTGGTCAACAAAACAAGGAAAGCAAAAAAAGACAAACAAACAAACACAAACAAAAATACATTTCAAAATTCTAATTAACCATAGCTTTACACATTTTTCATAAAATAAGGCCACATAGACAAATACATCAAAGTGAACATCATTTAAAAATAAACCAAAACCATTGGCAAAATAAAACAAAACCCATGCAACAAACCACATTTGTGTTTAGCAACAGCATTTCTGCCAGCCTGCCCCTTCTGAGGGCAGCTGAGGACTGATCGATCCAAGCTTTTTATAACAGTGCTAGTAATGAAGCAATTGGAATCACATGAACAAATTGCAGTCTCTAGTTTGGGTGAGCTTGTAATTGGGCACACCTGCAATTAACCCAAACCACGCTCTATGAGCATCCAATGAGTGTTTTTCACCTTTTAAAAAGAAAGGATATTTTTTTTCTAAGTGTTTGAGCATGCTCAGTTCATCACACATGTAGGAACCAAGCTGCAATGGAATGAGAGCTTTTTTTTTTTTGTTTCCCCTGATCTGATGCTTTCCAGCCTGAAGGGGAGGTGTTAAAAACAGAAGTAAACACGCACATTTAATAATCTATTTGTGTGAAAAAAAAGGTTGCCAATTTTGTTTGGGAGCCACGTCGCACGACTGCGCAATTGTCAGTTAAAGCGACGCCGTGCCGAATCACAAAAACTTGCCCGGTCATTGACCAGAAATATGGTCCGGGCTCAAGTGGTTAAAAATTAACAAAACACAAAAGTGAGCCCAATTTTTGGGGATAATGTGAAAGATGATGTTACACTGAGTAAATAGATACCTTACATGTCACGCTTTACTATTGGAAACACTCCTGCAATGGGGCCAAAATGAATTCCGTGAATATCCCCATAGGCGACCTTTTTCTTTTTTTTCCAGGTTACCAGTTTATAGTTACAAAGAAGGTCTAGTGGTGAAAGTATTGCTCTCGCTCTAACGCACGCGTCAATACCTCACATGTGTGGTTTGAACGATGTTTATATATGTGGGCGGGACTTGCGTAAGTCCCGCCCACATATGTAAAAATTATTTTTACTTTTTGCTATAATAAATATCCCCAAAAATATATATTGAAAAAACTAAAAAACCCCTCAGTTTAGGCCGATACGTATTCTACATCTTTTTGGTTCCAAAAAATCGCAAATAGCGTTTAGTGTTTGGTTTTTGCAAAAGTTATAGCGTCTACAAATTTTTTTTTTTTGTTGTTTTAACTAGTTATTGGGGCGATCAGCGATTTTTATCGGTACTGCGACATTATGGCGGACACATCGAACACTTTTTTGGAACCATTGGCATTTTTCTAGCGATCAGTGCTGTAAAAAATGCATTGCTTACTCAAAAAATGCCACTGGCAGGGAAGGGGTTAACACTAGGTGCGAGGGAGGGGTTAAATATGTTCCCTGGGTGTGTTCTAACTGTAGGGGGGGGGGGACTGACATGTGAAAATGACAGATCGCTGTTCATGAAGGGGAACTCCAGACCCCCGAAAAAAAAATAAGGTGGGTTCCCTCCAGGTGCATACCAGGCTCTTAGGCTTGGTCTGGAACATAAGGGGTTAAACCCGCGCAAAAAAAATAGCGTGGGGTCCCCCCCAAGATCCAAACCAAGCCATTATCCCAGGCACGCAGTCTGGTCAGACAGGAATGGGGGTGGGGACGAGCGAGCGCCCCCCTCCCTCCTGAGCCATACCAGACCACATGCCCTCAACATGGGGGAGTGTGTGCTGTGGGGGAGGGGGGCACTGCCCCCCCAACCCAAAGCACTCTTGTCCCCATGTCGATAGGGACAAGAGCCTCTTCCCGACAACCCTGGCCGTTGGTTGTCGGGGTATGCGGGCGGAGGGCTTATCAGAATCTGAGAGACCCCTTTAATAAAGGGGTCCCCAGATTCCGGCCCCCCACCCTATGTGAATGAGTATGGGGGTACATTGTACCCCTACCCATTCACCTGGGGAAAAAAATGGAAAAAAATAATACACCACACATGAATAAATTAATTTATTAGTCAGCCGGGGGTCTTCTGCCGGGGCCCCCCACCACCACCCCATTAGGCCCCGGGCTTCGCCATCTTCTGCCGGAACCCCCTTCACCAGTGAGGCTCCTGCCTTTGGGGGAGGGTCCCGGGCTACTACGACGGTTTCTGCGGGGGGGGGTGCACTGGCACCCCTCCCCCGTCTTCAGCGACGTAATTCACCGGGACCCCCTTCACCAGGGAGGCTCCTGCCTTTGGGGGAGGGTCCCGGGCTTCCACGACGGTTTCTGCGGGGGGGGGTGCACTGGCACCCCACCCCCGTCTTCAGCGACGTAATTCACCGGGACCCCCTTCACCAGGGAGGCTCCTGCCTTTGGGGGAGGGTTCCGGGCTTCCACGACGGTTTCTGCGGGGGGGGGGTGCACTGGCACCCCACCCCCGTCTTCAGCGACGTAATTCACCGGGACCCCCTTCACCAGGGAGGCTCCTGCCTTTGGGGGAGGGTCCCGGGCTTCCACGACGGTTTCTGCGGGGGGGTGCACTGGCACCCCACCCCCGTCTTCAGCGACGTAATTCACCGGGACCCCCTTCACCAGGGAGGCTCCTGCCTTTGGGGGAGGGTCCCGGGCTTCCACGACGGTTTCTGCGGGGGGGGGTGCACTGGCACCCCACCCCCGTCTTCAGCGACGTAATTCACCGGGACCCCCTTCACCAGGGAGGCTCCTGCCTTTGGGGGAGGGTCCCGGGCTTGTACGGTGTCTTCCGCCGGAGGGCGCCACTCTCCGGGCTTCTGCGATGCCTTCCGCTTCTGCCTGTCTCCTCCGCGGAGCACAGGGCTTGTCTCCGCTGTCTTCTCCCTTCTCTTCCATTCGATGTTGACACGACGAGGTCCGGCGCTGGAATGCCGTCTGAGCAGTGGGCATGGACTTATATAGGGCAATGCCACCATGTGACCACAACCCATGTGACATCACATTCCCATCATGCCCAGGGAATGTGATGTCACATGGGTTGAGGTCACATGGTGGCATTACCCTATATAAGTCCATGCCCGCCGCTGACACGGCATGTCAGCGCGGAACCTCGTCGTGTCAACATCCAATGGAAGAGAAGGGAGAGGACAGCGCAGACAAGCCCTGTGCTCCCGGAGGAGACAGGCAGAAGAAGGAAGAGAGAAGAAAGAAGACGGAAGAAAGCCCTGGCTCCGCGGGGGAGCCAGGCAGAAGAGGGAGCAGAGAAAAGACCGGGGAATTGGCGCACCCCCGGCAGAAGACCAGGAAGACCGGAACCCTGGCGGAAGGCACCGGAAAGACCGGGGGATAGGCGCCATCCCCCGGCAGAAGACCCCGAAGTCCGGATGCCCCTCCCTAATGAAAAAGAGCTTAAATGGGGTGGGGGCATCCGGCGGAAGGCTCCGGAGAGGACCGAGGGATGGCGCCCTCCCCCGGCAGAAATCACCGAAGCCCAGGGTCCCGGCAGAAGATCGGGAGAGAAGAAACCCCCCCTTCTAAGAGAGCTAAAGAAGAAAGGGGGGGCTCCGGAGCTGATTAATAAAATATTTTATTGTGTGTGGTGTTTTATTTTACTTTACATTTCCCCCATGTGAATGGGTAGAGGTACGATGTACCCCATACTCATTCACATAGGGTGGGGGTCCGGCATCTGGGGGCCCCCTTATTAAAGGGAGCTCGCAGATTCCGATTAGCCCCGCCCGCATACCCCGACAACCAATGGCAAGGGTTGTCGGGAAGAGGCTCTTGTCCCTATCGACATGGGGGCAAGAGTGCTGTGGGGTGGGGGGGCAGTGCCCCCCTCCCCCACAGCACACACTCCCCCATGTTGAGGGCATGCGGTCTGGTACGGCTCAGGAGGGGGGGGGGCCGCTCGCTCGTCCCCGCCCCCATTCCTGTCCGGGCCAGACTGCATGCTTGGGATGAGGGCTTGGTTTGGATCTGGGGGGGACCCCCGCGCCGAATCGGCGCGGGTTTAACCCCTCACGTTCCGGACCAAGCCTAAGAGCCTAATGTAGCCCTGAAGGGGGACCCGCGCCGATTTCAAGTTTGAAATTTGGCGCGGAGTTCCCCTTCAGGGCTGAAAACAGCTCGGAGATTCCCGTGCGCCGCGTCACGCAGCGCATTCACGGGTACGCCGCTTGGTATTTACCAAGATTTTCACGGCGTACTGACAAGGCGCACGGGAATCCCTGACTTTTCTCTCTGCGCATGCCCAGTATGCAAATGAACCTCCCGAGGTTCAGGCGCACTGTGCAAGCGTACGGGGATCTGTTTTCAAAAAACACTTTCCCTTTCAATTCGGCCCGCCAAACACTTTAAAACACATGTCACTTCACTTCCCCTGCATCCCCCCACCTCCCCCCCTAATAAACTCCCGCCCAAACCCCCGCAATTTACAGTTTAATGTGCCGTGCGCCAGGTCTGTACTGGTGCACAATGCACCCTCTCCTGGGCGCACGGAGCACATTAGTAACTAGGGAAATACACTGCACTAGCAGCGTATTTCTTTAGTAAATGGCAAAACGGCTGCTACTCCTGCTTTTACTCCATGAGTCATGGAGTAAAGGCTTGGTAAATCAGCCCCAGTATCTAATACAGTGTGTACAGTTTCTACTACACTTCTGGTGGTGTAAACAGTACACAATTGAGTGCAGCTGTAGTACAGTTTCTAATACAGTGCAGGCGGTGTACACAGTATCTAATACAGTGTGTACAGTTTCTACTACACTTCTGGTGGTGTACACAGTACACAATAGAGTGCAGCTGTAGTACAGTTTTCTAATACAGTGTCTATAGTTTCTAATACACTTCCGGCGGTGTACACAGTATCTAATACAGTGTAGTGTGGTGTTGCAAAACAAAAAAAACATCATGTCCAGAAGGCCACCAAGGAGAGGCAGACGCTCACAGGCCACTAAAAGAGGACAAGCAGCCTCTTTGTCTACAGTCAACAGTGGTGGTCGTGGACATGGTGCATCTTCTGAAGGTGGCCGTGGGGCACGCTTGTCCTTTTTTTCTGCTGCTGGCCGTGTTATTGAGCCACAACATGCAGAAGAGTTGGTGGAGTGGATAACAAAGCTGTCCTCATCCTCCTCATCCTCTATCACCGAGGCTCAGAGTAGTTTGCCTTCCAACGCAGCTGCCAAAGTGGCCTATGCCACTGGCTTTTTGTCCACAGCCACTCCTTCCCTAGCCCCACCATTATGCACGGAGGAGTCCCCAGAATTATTTGACAACAGTGTTGGGCACATGCTGCTGGAGGATGCGCAGCGATTTGAAGGCTCCAATGTTGGGTCCCAGGTTGAGGAAAGGAAGGAACATGAGCATAGAGAGGGGGTGCCACAGAAGGACAAGAAACTGGCAGTCATATTTCACCAGCTGCAGCATACTGCCAAGTTTGCTCTAATGACGAGGGGGAGGGCATGATGAGGTCACTGACTGTACTTGGGTGCCTGAAAGAAGAGAGGAGGAGGAGGCACAACTTCAATGAGGCAGAATGTCCTCTAGGGGCAGCTTAAGGGCAGCCACCCTATTGCATCACACCACAGAGCTATGCAGGTGGAGGGCGCTGCTGACTCCCCGCTGACTTTTAAAACTTCCTTGGTGTGGGCCTTTCTACACGTGTGCAGCAGATTGCACAATTGCTGTGTGCAACCTATGTCTGAAGCGGATCAAGTGTGGCCAGAACAGCAGCTGTTTGGGCACCACATGCTTGACCAGACATATGACGACCTGCCATGCAGTCCGTTGGCAACAGCACTTGAAAGACCCACATCAAAGAAAAAGGCAGACTTCTCCTTGAGCCTCATCTGGGATCTCCAACCCTTCTATACCTCCAGTCCTCAACGTGCACTGAGAGGAATGAAGGTATAGCAATAGGTGTGCCAAGTACTTGCAGCCAATCTGCTAGCAGTGCACCGCCATCTGATTTTAGCAGGCAAATTTCCCTACCCCAGATGCTGAACTGTAAAAAGAAATTTGGTCCCAGCCATTCACATACTCAGCGTCTAAATGCTAGCTTGGCCAAATTGCTAGGAATGCAACTGCTGCCTTTTCACCTGATAGACTCCTTTTGCCTCCTTTCCCCTTTCGTGAAATTGTGGAATGTGCTGTACCTCAATGGCAGGTTCCAAAATGCCATTTCATTTCACGGAAGGCCATTCCGGCTCTCTACCGGCATGTGAAAGACAATGTTTTGGCCTTAGACTGTCAGCAGTAAGGTTAATATTACTGCTGACTCATGGTCCAGCAGGCATGGGCAGGGAAGTTACCTTTCCTTCATGGCGCACTAGGTAACTCTGCTGGCAGCTGGGAAGGATGCAGGATGGGGTTCAGTGTTGTTGGAGCTTGTTCCACCACCAAGCCTTCAAAATGATAGTGGTGATTCTGCCATAGCTCTCTCCTCCACCCCTCCTCTTCTTCCTCTATGGCTTTTTTTTGCAGATTTGTCCTCTGAACCAGCGGTGCTCCATAAGCATTCAAGGGGCTACGCAAGCACTCAGGCAAAAAGATGCCACGCAGTGCTTGAGTTGGTCTGCCTAGGGGACAGAAGCCACACTGGGGCAGAGATTCTGTCAGCTCTGCAGGGGCAGGTTTAGAGGTGGTTGACGGCAAGCCAGCTTCAGCCAGGAATGGTTGTATGCGACAATGGCACCAACCTTTTCTCCAACAGGGACACTTGACTCATGTTCCATGTGTCACACACGTCCTGAATCTGGTGGTGCAGTAGTTCTTGAGCAGGTACCCAGGCTTACAGGATCTCCTGAGACAGGCCAGAAAAGTCTGTGGTCAATTCTGCTGGTCATACAATGCCAGTGCTTGGCTGGCTGACATTTAAAGGGAATGCAACCTGCCCACCAACCGCCTCATTTGTGACATGCCCACCGGGTGGAAGTCAATGTTGGCAATGCTGCAGTGGCTGCAAACAGAGTAGAGGGCCATCAATGAGTACCTGTGCAACTATGGCACCAGGACAGGGTCAGGGGAGCTTGGCTTTTTTTCACCATGCCAGTGGCTACTGATCAATGATGCATGCACTGTCCTGTCCCCATTTGAGGAGGCCACAAGGATGGTGAGAAGTGATAATGCATGTATCAGTGATACTGTCCCTCTAGTCTATCTGTTGTAGCACATGGACTCATCATGGACAGGGCACTTGAGGCAAAACAGGGGGAAAAAGAGGAGGACTTCCTTACCTCTCAAAGCCCCCTTTATTCAGCTAGCATTCCTGTGGGCCGGCCAAACACACAGGAGGAAGAAGAGGAGGAGGAGGATTGTGCCAGCATGGGTGTAGAGGATAACACTCAGCAGCAGTCTTCAAGGGATGATTTTCAGTCCCCAGAAACCCAAGAAGTTGTATGTGGCTGGGATGAGGTAGTTACGGTTCATGTGATCCTTAGTGAATGCCTCTGCAAACTTACGCTGCATGGCCTCCCTGATTCTGCAAAGCCTGCGAAAGGACCCTAGGATTTGTGGTATCAAGAAGAGGGATCATTACTCACTGGCAACTAGGGATGAGCTTCGAGTTCGAGTCGAACTCATGTTCGACTCAAACATT
This sequence comes from Rana temporaria, assembly GCF_905171775.1. Classification (NCBI taxonomy): domain Eukaryota; kingdom Metazoa; phylum Chordata; class Amphibia; order Anura; family Ranidae; genus Rana; species Rana temporaria. Next base: position 53,224,667 of record NC_053492.1, read on the forward strand.
GCCTGTTTGCCGAACAGCAAACAATTTGGGGTGTTCGCGGCAAGTTCGTGTGAACTTTACAACCCCGTTAAAGTCTATGGGACTCGAACGTTTGAAATCTAAAGTGCTAATTTTACAGGCTAATATGCAAGTTATTGTCATAAAAAGTGTTTGGGGACCTGGGTCCTACCCCAGGGAACATGTATCAATACAAAAAAAGTTTTAAAAACTGCAGTTTTTTCAGGAGCAGTGATTTTAATAATGCTTAAAGTGAAACAATAAAAGTGAAATATTCCTTTACATTTTGTACCCATTTCGTATTCAAGCCCACTAGAAGGAGAATATACCCATATTATCTTCACGGTGTATGGACTAATTTATTATTCTACTTTGGGACTGATGTCATAGCATTTGCAGCTGGCATTTGTATTATTATCTGTGTGTATGGTCTATCACTACACAGTTGCTCACATTAACACTGTCACCTAGATGGTTGCATATTCACTTTTTGTTTGATTTTTATGAGCTATTATTTCTGCATAGGGTTGTCATTTTTCAATTTCTGTAGTATGTAAAGGACACCACAGGGGAAGCACTATCACGCATATAGTGCCAGATTGGGAGCGCTCAAGTAGTCCCTTTTTGATGGTATCTAACCGACCTATTCGCTTACACCATTGTTTTTGGTGTTGATTCACCACTCATAGCTGTTGCCAGTATAATACAACCACTGTATTCAACCACAGTGGAGGTGGTTCATTATTGGAAGAGCACTACTATTTAAGGTCTGTGATCACCTTGTCACCAGGCCTATAGTGGATCCACCATACAGGTGGTTCCCCTGTTTAACAATGACATGTAATTACAATTTGTGATCTAATATTTCACAGCAGGGCCAATTCCTGCGCCCAATGAGAGTAAAAATAATCATGTAATACTGGATGCTTCCATTACCCTGTGTTTGCAAACCATTCTGGGCTTTCTAATGAAATAGACTGGCAGTAGCTGCGTACTTAGTAGGGATGAGCCAAACATACCCGGGTTCGGTTCGCACCAGAACGTTCGAACAGACCGACCGTTCGCGCGAACATTTAGAACCCCATTAAAGTCATATAGTGCCAGATTGGGAGCGCTCAAGTAGTCCCTTTTTGATGGTATCTAACCGACCTATTCGCTTACACCATTGTTTTTGGTGTTGATTCACCACTCATAGCTGTTGCCAGTATAATACAACCACTGTATTCAACCACAGTGGAGGTGGTTCATTATTGGAAGAGCACTACTATTTAAGGTCTGTGATCACCTTGTCACCAGGCCTATAGTGGATCCACCATACAGGTGGTTCCCCTGTTTAACAATGACATGTAATTACAATTTGTGATCTAATATTTCACAGCAGGGCCAATTCCTGCGCCCAATGAGAGTAAAAATAATCATGTAATACTGGATGCTTCCATTACCCTGTGTTTGCAAACCATTCTGGGCTTTCTAATGAAATAGACTGGCAGTAGCTGCGTACTTAGTAGGGATGAGCCAAACATACCCGGGTTCGGTTCGCACCAGAACGTTCGAACAGACCGACCGTTCGCGCGAACATTTAGAACCCCATTAAAGTCTATGGGACTCGAACGTTCAAATTCAAAAGTGCTCATTTTAAAGCCCAATATGCAAGTTATTGTTGGAAAACGTCTTTGAGAACCCGGGTCTTGTCCCAGGGAACATGTATCAATGGAAAAAAAAGTTGTAAAAACTTTAGTTTTTTCTTGAGCAGCGATTTTAATGATGCTTAAGGTGAAAAAAAATCCTTTAAATATGGTACCTGCTGGGTGTCTATAGTAGTGGCACGTGTTTAGAAATGTCCCTGCACAACATGAGATTACTCTCAGAAAAAAATTTAATACTGCCTGCGGCTATAATGTAATGTTTGGTCCCTGCAATATGGATAAAAATCATTGAAAAAAATAGCATGAGTTTCCCCGCCACCACTCCCCCCAGGTCATTACAAGACCCAGTGCCAATCCTGACCTCCCTGGGGCCCTAAGCAAAACGACATGGCACATTAAAAATGAGAATTGGGGGGCGCTGACGACAGTGACATGTCACACAGTTGAAAGTTGAGAAGCGGGAGAGGGGGTGTTCTGCTGTCGGAAATGACTCAGCCAGCGAGTTTAGAAGTGGGGTGAGGGGGCGAAAATGACTTCTCACCAGGCGGGGCCTCTAGTACTTTGGGGGCCCTTTGCGACTTTGCGGGGCCCTAAGCTACTTGCATAGTGAGCCTATAGTGAGGATCGGCCCTGACAAGACCTTTTGGCCCTATATACTTTGAACAGCAGTATACAGGCATTGCAAACATAATAAGGACTGTAGGTTTCTTAAGTAGAATCAGAACCATGTCATACTTTGCTCCTGCATATTGCACAATTTCCTAAAGAGACCCTCAACAAACTACATGACACTTGTGCCTGATGAGGCCACTGATGTTCCAGTGGTGGTGGCCCGTGAGACCGTCCATACAGGCTTGGCCCCCCAAAGTGCACGTGCTGTGTGGCAACAATATGTTGATTATTTTAGGGGTGGGGGGGGCATTACAATGCCAGATCTTGGCTCAATAAATTATTTTTTTGGGAAAGAAAAATTCTAGAGAAAAGGGGGGTTGCCATCCGGGGCCTCCTTTGAACAAATTCTGTGAAGAACTCCTGTTCTCTGAAGGCCTCCATTATTTCTGCAAGTCAAAATTTAGCAAAATAAATGTCAGTCAAGCCTTAGCTTTCTCCCCATATCTAACCCACAAACTCATCCACCGATCATAAAGTCCAAAAATCAAGTTTCGTATCGTATTGCACGATAGTTTTTCCGACGTTTTCTACCGACTGTGAACGACGTTCTCATTCACGCAATATCCCTTTATACACTGCGCATGTGAGAAGCTCCGCACATTTCCACGCCCATGACGATCGTTCTAGTGATTGACACGCCCCTTTTCAGTCGGTCAATGCAAGAGTCAGAAGAAATGATGGAGGGGAGACAGCAAGCTGCAACCAGGCAGGAGAGAGGCCAGGCACACAACAGGAGGAGCAGAAGGTACAAAGCCACCAACATGAGCTTCGAAGAGATGGTAGAGATGGTGGCTGTTCTTAAAAAGGAGGACTACGACGGAAAAAAAGGGCCTTACAAGAACCTCAATAAACTCAAGGCCCAGATCATGGAGAAGGTATGGAGGACACTCCATGCAAAATTCGGGGTGCAGAGGTCCAGGGAGAGTTGCGCAAGAAATGGTCCGATTTGAAAATCAGAGAGCCGGACGTAAGTAGTTTTCATGTGTACTCTGAATATTTGTTTTTATTATTTTGCGTCATGTGCTTTTTCTTTCAGGTTGTGTATATAGACAGTCCAAGAATAGATGGTTCATGTTTGTGGGCATAATAATTGGTTGTTTATTGTATTTAAGATCTTTTTATGTGAGACCAATTTTTTATTTAATGTAGATGTGTTATTAACTAGATTTAAATAATCCAACTTAAGTCAATATACAGTAAAAGGAGAGTATACTCAGCACAGCAGTTGATTACACATATGGACTCAGTAGCACAATGGTTGGCATGGCCGATCCGCCCTATAGGCTTGCTATGCAAGCCGCTTAGGGCTCCGAAAAGCTGCGAAGGGCCCCCCAAATAACTAGTGGCCCCGCCTAGTAAGAAGTCATTTTCGCCCCCTCACCCTGCTTCTCAACTCGCTGACTGCATGGGAGAAGAGGCAAGAAGTCAGCACCTCTTGCTTCTCAATTTAATGTAAGATGTAATTTCCGACAGCAGAACACCCCCTCCCCCCACTTCTCAACTTCTCAACTTTCTTTAATGTGACATGTCACTGTCGTCAGCGCCCCCCGCTTCTCATTTTTAATGTTCCATGTCATTTTGCTTTGGCCCCCAGGGAGGTCAGGATCGGCACTGAGTGTTGGTCACAAGAACAACCTAGTTAGCGTGTCACACAGAGGTGATCCAGTGTATACTTGTTGTTTTTCCATGTAGGAAACTTGTCCAAAGATAGAGAAATGCAGCAGCTTTGGTAATGGATAAAATCCAGTGTTAAAGCGGGGGTTCACCCTATCGACGGGAAAAAAAAAAAAAAAAATTCTTTTACCTTAAAATCAGGCATTGTAGCGCGAGCTACAGTATGCCTGTCCCGAATTTTTTACCCCCGTACTCACCTTGTAGTCGTCCATCGAAGATACCGGGGAATGGGCGTGCCTATGGAGACGGAGGATGATTGACGGCCGGCTCTGGCGCGTCACGCTTCTCCGGAAATAGCTGAAATAGGCTTGGTCTTCACGACGCGTGCGCATAGCCTGTGCGCAGGCGCCGTGAAGAGCCGAGACCTACTCCGGCTGTCTTCGGGGAGAGTGACGTGCCAGGGCCGGCCGTCAATCATCCTCCCTCTCCATAGGCACGCCCATTCCCCGCGGGAGCCGAAATCTACGATGGACGACTACAAGGTGAGTACGGGGTTAAAAAAATCGGGACAGGCATACTGTAGCTCGCGCTACAATGCCTGTCTCGATGGTAAAATGTGTCGGGGGGGGGTGAACTACCGCTTTAAGCTTAGAAGGATTGTAAAAGCAGACAATTGTACCACACTTTTTAAAAAGAATGATTGATATTCCGCTTTCAGGCCTCTAATCTTTTTGATTCGTCTATCCCTTTTTTTACAATCTCATAGGCCGCAATCAAGCTGCAGAAGTGGAGCCGACCAACCCCACACAGTGCCAAACCCCACCCTCGCCGGATGTGCAGGAAGTGCAAAATGCCACCACATCAGGTCAGTGTCATACAGCACAGCTTCAGGTAATACATGTAGGCCTGCATAATTTTAATACATGTTTTTTTCCCAAATTTCAGGTGTACGAGCTGTTGGTGGCGGCTTAGACACATAGGGGCAGATCCACAAAGATCTGCCCCGGCATATCGTATCTGAGATACGCTACGCCGCCGTACCTTACCTGGCTTTGTTTCAAATCCATAAAGATTTTGCACCGTAAGTTACGGCGGCGTAGTGTATCTCAAGCGGCGTAACGGCGCGGAATTCAAGTTGGGCAGGTAGGGGGCGTGTTTCATTTAAATGAAGCGCATCCCCGCACCGAACGAACTGCGCATGCGCCGTCCCTAAATTTCCCGCCGTGCATTGCGCGAAATGACGTCGCAAGGACGTCATTGTTTAGACTTGGACGTGAATTCCGCCCATCCCGCGATTCACGGACGACTTACGCAAACAAAAAAAAAATTCAAATTAAACGCGGGAACGACGGCCATACTTAACATAGCAAGTCTTACTATACGCCACGAAACAGCAGCTTTAACTATACGCCGGAAAAAGCCGACTAGAGACGACGTAAAAGAATGTGACAGCCGCTCGTACGTTCGTGGATCGTCGGAAATAGCTAATTTGCATACTCAACGTCAGGAACGCCACCCAGCGGACGCCGAAGAATTGCATCTTAGATCCGAAGGCGTATGAAGCCGGAAAAAGCCGACTAGAGACGACGTAAAAGAATGTGACAGCCGCTCGTACGTTCGTGGATCGTCGGAAATAGCTAATATGCATACTCAACGTCAGGAACGCCACCCAGCGGACGCCGAAGAATTGCATCTTAGATCCGAAGGCGTATGAAGCCTTACGCCTGTCGGATCTAACCCAGATGCCGTCGTATCTTGTTTTGAGGATTCAAAACAAAGATACAACGCAGGAAATTTGAAAGTACGCCGGCGTATCAGTAGATACGTCGGCGTACTCGCTTTGTGGATCTGCCCCTTACAGTGCCCAGGTGCTAATTGGGGAGATAATGTCCTGCAGGGCACAAATAGAGGACACAAACATTGCCCTCGAGAAGATCATAAAGAACAACAGAAAGGTGGACCAAAACCTCAAGAATATTATTGATGTTCTGGGGAGGGTTTAAAAAAAAAATTGATGTAGACAAGTATTTAAAAGCAAAAATATAGTTATTAGAAAAAAAAAAAATTCTATTAAAATATTTTTTTAAAAAATGAAAATTACACATTTTAAGTGTGATACAATAAATATTTTTGGATACTCAACAATGTCTGGCTTCTTATTATATCAATGCTGCCTAAAAGAACAAATCTAGATTTGTGGTGTTTACATTGACAATGATGAGTATTTAGTAAAGAAAAATAAACATGATACTATGATAACGTAGGAGAAAGCTAGAATGAACTCAAATTAGAAAAGAATCAAACCAAGAAAATTACTAGAACAGGGGCAGAAAAATTGGGCCTTAGGCACTGGTGGCGGTGTCACAACACTGCAACCCCTCACAGATAGGAATTGGAGCTCAGCAAAGAGCCACACGCAAAGTATTGCATTACAAATTGTTATTAGACGCCCCTGTTAAACAGGGGCAGAAACATTGGGCCTTAGGCACAACACAACACTGCAACCCCTCAGATACTGTAATTGGAGCTCAGAAAAGAGCCACATGCAAAGTATTGCATTAAAAATTGTTATTAGATGCCCCTGTTCAACAGGGGCAGAAACATTGGACCTTAGGCACAACACAACACTGCAACCCCTCAGATACTGTAATTGGAGCGCAGAAAAGAGCCACATGCAAAGTATTGCATTAAAAATTGTTATTAGATGCCCCTGTTCAACAGGGGCAGAAACATTGGGCCTTAGGCACAACACAACACTGCAACCCCTCATATACTGTAATTGGAGCGCAGAAAAGAGCCACATGCAAAGTATTGCATTAAAAATTGTTATTAGACGCCCCTGTTAAACAGGGGCAGAAAAATTGGGCCTTAGGCACTGGTGGCAGAGCCCAGAAACAAAAATGTTCTTACTAGCTATCAGCAAGATCAGTGAGGAGGAAAAGGATATTCAGTCAGCAGCATAACAGGACAGTTAACACTCAGCATCAGCATAGGCAGTCTCCAAGGGATCTGTCATTTAAAAAAAATTATTCAGTTACATCTGCATCAGGTGCTTGGTAGCTGGTGTTGATCCAAGCCTGATTCATTTTTATAAAGGTCAGTCGATCAACGGAGTCGGTGGAGAGGCGCACCCTGTGATCGGTCACAAAGCCTCCAGCAGCACTGAATGTGCATTCTGAAAGAACGCTGGATGCAGGGCAAGCCAGTAGCTCAATAGCGTACTGTGCAAGCTCTGGCCAGTGATCCATCCTCAAGACCCAGTATGCCAGAGGATTTTCGGTGGGGAAGGTGTCCAAGTCTGATCTTGCCCCTAGGTATTCACGCACCATGTAAATCAAATGCTGGCGATGGTTGCTGGAACTGGTCATACCTTGGGGCTGCGGACTAAAAAATTGTCTGAACGCATCAATCAGACGGCCAGCTTCAGACGGCCACGAACACAAGGATCCTTACGCAGGCTTTGCAGGATCAGGGAGGCCATGCAGCGTAGGTTTGCTGAGGCATTCGGGGCACAGTCCTCTGGGTTACTGAGGACGACAGGATCCGCAGCCACCTCATCCCAGCCACGTAAAAGTCCACGGGTTCCTTGGGACTGTAAGTGATCCCTTGGAGACTGCTGCTGCTGAGTGCTAGGCTCCACCTCCATGCTGCTGATACATTCCTCCTTCACCTCGTCCTCGTCCTCCTCATCCTCTTCCTGTGTGGTAGGCGGGCATGCAGGACCACTGTCTAAATAAAGGGGGCCTTGAGAGGTAAGGAAGTCCTCCTCTTCCTCCCTCTGTTCTGCCTCAAGGGCCCTGTCCATTATTCCACGTAGAGTGTGCTCCAACAGGTGAATTAGAGGGACAGTCTCACTGATGCATGCACTGTCACTGCTCACCATCCTCGTGGCCTCCTCAAATGGTGACAGGACAGTGCATGCATCCCTGATCAAGGCCCACTGGCGTGGGGAAAAAAACCCAAGCTCCCCTGACACAGTTCTGCTGTCATATTGGCACAGGTACTCATTGATGGCCCGCTGCAGCATGGCCAATGTAGAGTTCCATCTGGTGGGCATGTCTCAGATTAGGCGGTTCTTGGGCAGGTTGTATTCCCTTTGGAGGTCTGTCAGCCGAGCAGTGGCATTGTATGACCTTCGGAAATGCACACAGACTTTCCTGGCCTGCTTCAGGACATCCTGTAAGCCCGGGTACCTGCCCAAGAACCGCTGCACCACCAAATTGAGAACATGGGCAAAACAGGGCACATGGATCAGTTTTCCCTGTCGCAGGGCAGAGAGGAGGTTGGTACCATTGTCGCTAACCACCATTCCTGGCTTAAGCTGGCGTGGCGTCAACCACCTCTGAGCCTGCCCCTGTCGAGCTGACAGAACCTCTGCCCCAGTGTGGCTCCTGTCTCCTAAACACACCAGCTCTAGCACCGCATGGCATCTCTTGGCCTGCATTCCTGCGTAGCCCCTCGTACACCTACGGAGCACGGCTGGTTCAGAGGAAACATCAGCACAGGAAGAGGCCACAGAGGAAGAAGAAGAGGAGGGGGTGGAGGAGAGAGGTGTGTCACAACCAGTAGTAGCATTTTGGAGGCGTGATGGCAGAACAACCTCCAACACTACTGTACCTTGCCCTGCGTCCTTCCCAGCTGCCAGCAGAGTCACCCAATGCGCCGTGAAAGTGAGGTAACGTCCCTGTCCATGCCTGCTGGACCATGAGTCAGCAGTAAGATGCACCTTACCACTGACCGCCCTGTCCAGCGAGGTATGGACATTGCCTTCCACATGCCGGTAGAGAGCGGGAATCGCCTTCCATGAGAAAAAGTGGCGTTTGGGTACTTGCCACTGAGGTACCGCACATTGCACAAACTCACGGAAGGGGGCAGAATCTACCAACTGAAAAGGTAGCAGTTGAAGTGCTAGCAATTTCGTTAAGCTAGCATTCAACCGCTGGGCATGTGGATGGCTGGGAGAGTACTTCTTTCGGAGCTGCAGCAGCTGGGGCAGGGAAATTTGTCTGCTACCATCAGTAGATTTTCTGCATGTACTAGTAGGTTGTGACACACCTATTTCTACACCTTCAGTCCTATTAGTGCAAGCTTCAGAGAGGACTGAGGGTCTTGTGCTGCCCTTAAGCTGTCCCCTGGAGGGCATCCTGCCTCTTTGGAGATGTGCCTGTGCCTCCTCCTCCTCCTCTTCCTCCTCCTCTCTCCTATCAGGCACCCAGGTAGAGTCAGTGACCTCATCATCCCCTCCCTCCTCATCACTGTCGAAAATCTGGCAGTATGCTGCAGCTGGGGGAACATGACTGCCAGATTGCTGTCCCTCTTGGGCACCCGCTCTCTCTGGGCTCACATCAATGCCTTCCTCTATCTGTGTTCCGTCATCGGAGTCTTCAAAACGCTGCGCATCTTCATGTAGCATGTACCCAACACTGTGTTGAAACAGTTCGGGGGACTCCTCAGGAGGACATGGTGGGACTAGGGAAGGATTGTGTGATGCCATTGTGCAGAAGGAAGAGGACGCCTTGGCAGCTGCTTTGCCAGATAAACTAAGCTCAGCCTGGGTGAGAGAGGATGAGGAGGATGAGGACGGCTTGGTCATCCACTCTACTAATTTCTCTGCATGTTGAGGCTCAACACGGCCAGCTCCCGAAAACAATGACGAGCGTGTCAGACGGCCACGTCCTGAAGAGGATGCACCGTGTCCACCACCAGCGTTGCCTCTAGATGCAGAGCCTGCTTGCCCTCGTGACTTCTCTGCCTTTCTTTGTAAATAAACAGCACCTGTCCAGTAAGAGCAACTGCGTTTATGGGCAAAAACACAGCAAACATAAAGTAAGATCGACTGCGTTTATGGGCAAAAACACAGCAAACGTATAGTAAGATCGACTGAGTTTATGGGCAAAAACACAGCAAACGTGCAGTATGATCGACTGCGTTTATGGGCAAACACACAGCAAACATGCAGTATGATCGACTGCGTTTATGGGCAAAAACAGCAAACGTGCAGTATGATCGATTGCGTTTATGGGCAAAAACACAGCAAACGTGCAGTAAGATCGACTGCGTTTATGGGCAAAAACACAGCAAACGTATAGTAAGATCTACTGAGTTTATGGGCAAAAATCACAGCAAACGTGCAGTATGATCGACTGCGTTTATGGGCAAAAACAGCAAACGTATAGTAAGATCGACTGAGTTTATGGCCCAAAACACAGCAAACATGCAGTATTATCGACTGCGTTTATGGGCAAAAACACAGCAAACTTACAGTAAGATCGACTGAGTTTATGGGCAAAAACACAGCAAACGTGCAGTATGATCAACTGCGTTTATGGGCAAAAACACAGCAAACTTATAGTAAGATCGACTGCGTTTATGGGCAAAAACACAGCAAACGTGCAGTAAGATCGACTGCGTTAATGGACAAAAACACAGCAAACGTGCAGTATGATCGACTGCGTTTATGGGCAAACACACAGCAAACGTGCAGTATGATCGACTGCGTTTATGGGCAAAAACAGCAAACGTGCAGTATGATCGACTGTGTTTATGGGCAAAACACAGCATATGTGCAGTAAGATCGACTGCGTTTATGGGCAAAAACACAGCAAGCGTATAGTAAGATCGACTGAGTTTATGGGCAAAAAACACAGCAAACGTGCAGTATGATCGACTGCGTTTATGGGCAAAAATAGCAAACGTATAGTAAGATCGACTGAGTTTATGGCCAAAAACACAGCAAACGTGCAGTATGATTGACTGCGTTTATGGGCAAAAACACAGCAAACTTATAGTAAGATCGACTGAGTTTATGGGCAAAAACACAGCAAACGTGCAGTATGATCGACTGCGTTTATGGGCAAATACAGCAAACATGCAGTATGATTGACTGCGTTTATGGGCAAAAACACAGCAAACGTATAGTAAGATCGACTGAGTTTATGGGCAAAAACACAGCAAACGTGCAGTATGATCGACTGCGTTTATGGGCAAAAACACAGCAAACGTGCAGTATGATCGACTGTGTTTATGGGCAAAACACAGCATATGTGCAGTATGATCGACTGCGTTTATGGGCAAAAACAGCAAACGTATAAGTAAGATCGACTGAGTTTATGGCCAAAAACACAGCAAACATGCAATATGATCGACTGCGTATATGGGCAAAAACACAGCAAACGTATAGTAAGATCGACTGAGTTTATGGCCAAAAACACAGCAAACGTGCAGTATGATCGACTGCGTTTATGGGCAAAAACACAGCAAACGTATAGTAAGATTGACTGCGTTTATGGGCAAAAACACAGCAAACGTGCAGTATGATCGACTGCGTTTATGGGCAAAAACAGCAAACGTGCAGTATGATCGACTGCGTTTATGGGCAAAAACACAGCAAACGTGCAGTATGATCGACTGCGTTTATGGGCAAAAACAGCAAACGTATAGTAAGATCGACTGAGTTTATGGCCAAAAACGCAGCAAACGTGCAATATGATCGACTGCGTTTATGGGCAAAAACACAGCAAACGTATAGTAAGATCGACTGAGTTTATGGCCAAAAACACAGCAAACGTGCAGTATGATCGACTGCGTTTATGGGCAAAAACACGGTAAACGTGCAGTAAGATCGACTGCGTTTATGGACAAAAACACAGCAAACGTATAGTAAGATCGACTGAGTTTATGGCCAAAAACACAGCACACGTGCTTTAACAGCTAATGCGTGCATGTGCAATTATATAGCACACATGTCATGCAGTAACAGCAACTGCGTGTATGTGTGCATTAAATAGCACATGTCCACTAACACTGAGTACTATGTTTAAGTTTAAACTAAACTGCATGCAGGCAATACAACACGTTAGAGCACTGCAGCTAGCACAAAGAAATTGCCTAACAATAGGAATAGCTGATCTAGCTAAGCTATACAGTATATAAATATATGTACAACGCTAGGATGTATATATATCCTCTACACACTGCAAATTTAACTATACTGACTAGCCTATCCTGCTCTATCTATCTATCTATATATCTATCTGGTAGAAAAGACACTGGGCTAGATTCAGATAGGTTAGCGGATCTTTAGATCCGCTAACCTATCTGATTTACTTTATTCAGAAAGCACTTGCCTCTAAAGTTGCGGCGGCGTATCATAAATCCCCCGGCGGAATTCAAATTCCGTGGCTAGGGGGCGTGTACTATTTAAATCAGGCGCGTCCCCGTGCCGATCGAACAGCGCATGCGCCGTCCGCAAATTTTCCCAGCGTGCATTGCTTCAAATGACGTCGCAAGGACGTCATTGGTTTCGACGTTAACGTAAATTACATCCGGCCGTATTCGCAAACGACTTGCGCAAACAATGTTAAAAATTCAAAACTCGGCGCGGGAACGACGGCCATACTTAACATAGGATACGCCGCTCTTACCCCAGCTATAGCAGGGGTAACTTTCCGCCGGAAAAAGCCGAACGCAAACAGCGTAAAAAAAAAGCGCCGGGCGGTCGTTCGTTTCTGAATCGGCGTAAATGCTCATTTGCATATTCCACGCTTAAAAGATATGAAAGCGCCACCTAGCGGCCGGCCTGGAATTGCAGCCTAAGATCCGACGGTGTAAGTCACTTACACCTGTCGGATCTTAGGCATATATATGCGTAACCTGATTCTATGAATCAGGCGCATGGACACGACGGACGGACTCAGAGATACAACGGCGTATCAGGAGATACGCCATCGTATCTTCTTTCTGAATCCGGCCCACTGTGTCTCTATCTATCTCTCTCTCTCTCTAACTGACTGTCTGACTTGTCTTTAACAAAGCCGGAACACACTACACGAGGCCGCCTTGCAGGCAGCCTTATACTAAACGCCCTGAGCCATAATTGGCCAAAGCCACTCTGGCTTTGGCCAATTATTGTTCTTCGTTTTTTGCGCCTTGTGATTGGTCAAGCATGCAGGGCCATGGTGCATGCTTGACCAATCATCAGCGCGCAACGCCGCAGTGAATTATGGGCCGACGCGCGTCACTCGAATTTGGCGTGAACGACCCGTTTTGTTCGAAATTCGTCGAACGTACGAACAGACGATGTTCGAGTCGAACATATGTTCGAGTCGAACACAAAGCTCATCCCGAGTACTTAGGGAATGTCTCTCTTTACCTCACACTCCATACAAAGCTGTATTAATTAAAGACAGGAAAAAAGGGTGTGCCTCTCTTTTCATATGCTGTCTATATTCGAATACATCCCAACAGGGGAAAATAAATTCACACTATTTTCAGCACAGACAAAACTAAAATCTGCATAAGCTTGTAGTCAACAGATGCTAGAGAGTTCTGGCTTAATGTGGTAAACATAAAATAATCATATATATATATATATATATATATATATATATATATATATATATATATATATATATATATATATAGCGCCTGTGTACTTTATGGTACAGGTGATAATTCAATTTAGAAGTAGATCAGATATAGTTAGACTCTGTTCCAGATTGTTAAGTACAAAACAGTGTCTCTGTCTCAGCTTGGCTGTGCTGTGGGCTATTTTGTTGTACCGGGGTGTTCTTCCAGCCCCGGTGCTGCAGGTGGCAGGAGTGGAGTCGAGGTTTGGGTGCTCTTTCCCAGCAGCCGATCAGGAGGGTTTGGCCTTGTTGTGCATGCTGGGGAGGGGTATTTATGGGACAGACGCCGTTGGTTCTGGGTCTTCTTCTTTGTCCAGTGTGGCACCCACCTTTAGGGTGACCACATCACAGCGCCCCGGCGTTATGGCCTACCTGGCCGGGGCGTGCGTGCCACATGGTGTTCCTGGCTTCGGGGCCAGTGAGTGACTGGGTTCCCACCTTTGAAGATCCCAAACTGTACTGCTGTTCAGTGGGGAGTCCGTCTGAAGAGCGCCATTGAGAGGCTGGCGATCCAAAAGGGCCTAGACAAACCATCGGGGATCACAGGTAGCCGGACACTGAGGGATTGGTCACCTGTCAGTCGGTACCTGGGCGACAAGTTGTAGGAGATCCAGGCGTAATTCATCATTATATTTTTTTCATCTTTCTACCTACACTGGCTTGTTGATGCGGCTCCTTTCATTGATTTTTGTTTTAGCCTGGGGGCTGGCATGATCTATGATTACGATCGATGCCGCCCCGCCCATTGTCACGCCCACCCGTTTGGGCCTCGCTGGGATAGGCAGGCACGGCTACACACGTCAGCAAGTCGCTCATTGGTTGGAGCTCACTCAGCCTTAGCTGATGCTCCTATGTTTATGCGCCGTAGGCCCAGGCGCGATGACGATGACGTCATCGCGTCTTTCAGACGCGACACGCCCTCGCTGGTCAGGCCTATTTAAAGCCAGCTCCAGCCGTTGTCTCGGCGTGGAGCACAGGCTGCTACCTCCCCGGGACACACATCACTTCATAGGCGGCAAGGTAATACCCTATCGTTATCCCTGTTTATTTGCGATTCTCATCCGCTGTGCATATGGGTTATTCTGGCCATTTTACATACAGGTTCCAAAGCCTTTTGATCTGCCCTCTACTGCGGACAGTGCAGTGTAGTTACCTAGCGACGGAATCTGTTTTCCCTCCAGGTCTTTCTTACCTGTCTTCTGCCTTGCTGGTCCCGGTTGTTGACTTTCTATACTATCTTCAAGGTAATCCAACCATTTTTGATATTTGCCATCCCTGACATTTTATTTTATTTATTCCTTTACAACCTCTTGGCCGCTGTTTACATTCTCATTAGGTCCTAGCATATGCACAGATACATTTACCTGCTCCCCTTTTTTCTCTCCTAGAACCTATTACTATTGTGGCTCCCCATACCATCAGGAAATCGTGTCTTTATTGTCAACCGGGTAGGTCCTTCATTTGGCCTTCTTTGTTTGCTCAAGCGCAATATTATGCATATATATGTGCGCACACTGTTCACACATATATAAAGCTATATATACACTGAGATATTTTGCCTGTCAGTTTCTGGTTATTTTTCTCTGTTCTAACAGCTTACGTACTTATTTGTGGTACTAACCTAATGACCCTTGATGGATGCAGATGACCACCAACTCTATTGGTACTATATTTGGCTTTATTGCATGCTACCTTTCAATTTTTTATTGGATTATGTTTTATGTTATCTATATGTTATAAATGTACAACTCTCTTTCAGACACATACAAGTAGCAATACTTCCGTGTTATAAAACCATACAACTCGTCCAGAAGAAGCCGTAAGGCGAAACGCGTCGGCGAGACGTTTTATTGCTCCAATATGTATCTATGTTCTCTTTCTTGATAACATTTTTTATATGAATTTATTTGTATATGTACTATTTTGTAAATTAAACTTTATTTTTATAACGATATACGTCCCTGTGATTGCCCTCTAAAGTCCGCCATGTCGCTACTCAATGTAGTACAACTTTTTTCTTTTTGAACCTATACTTCGGATGTGGGCCAATGTGAGTGCCTTATTGTTATTTTCCCCCCTGACCCTCTTTTGCAATTATCTTGGGTGGCAAACACCAACCTGTCTTGTCGCACTCGTGGGCATGCTAATCCTCTACTAGGATCTGGCTCCCCTCTCTCCCCCTTTAATATATCTTTTTGTTTTGCTATATATTGGTCTTTTTTTTTCTTTTTTCCTGTTTTTAGTTATAAATATAATACTACTATATCCCTTTATACATTACTATTAAGAAACCTTAGCTTAATTTATTTTATTTATTTTTTCTTGTTCCCAATAGCCTGTTCACACTTCTGTGTGATTCAGCTACATTGGCTACATATCAGCGACAATGGCTACTTTCTCGGGCAATGATTGGGAGGACTTTATGATAGGGATTCAAAAAACATGTTCCACTTCCAAATCCAATGAGGTAGAATACGAAATAGTCTATCAAAAACTTTTACAAACTTTTGAACGCAAATCGAGTCTTTTCTGGCATATAAAATATTTTGAACAATACATTATAAGCGGACTGAACCCTAAAGGATTACGGGTACAGGTGTTCCCAAATATCTGGGCCATTGATAGCGATCTCAAGGCCCGATGGGAAGAAAACCTCTACATGTGCTCCAAAAAAATGATGGAGCTGATGGTAGAATATTATATGCAAGAGTTAAAAATAGTCGATTGCGAAATAAAAAGAATTTATGACGAAAACAGTCAAATACTCAATAAACCTGAATTTGGTAGCTACGATACACGACTTAAGGAACACATACAGACCGTTACTAGTGATTTGCTGAATAAGAAGGAAGAAAAATTATCACGTGATAAATTAGCCTTTGCAGGGAAATATGCCTACAATTGGCCTAACACCAATGGACAACGTGGGGGGCATAGGACCTTTGGACCCAATAGAAATAGGAAGGGCCCCAACCAAAAAGACAAGAACAGGGAGAAAGACAAATACGCTGACTCTGATTCTTCTGCTAATTCTCTCATTTCACAGAATTCTAAATTCAGCGATCAAGGACGAACAAGAGGCCGACAGACCAGGAAACGGCAACAACAAGGTGGTGGGCATCAATCGGGCACCGTGAGTAAAAAACATATCACTGACGTATCAGACGGAGCTAATACTGACACCCAAATGGATACATCTAACCGCGACTTAGCAACGGTAGGAACACACACCGTTTCCATGTTTCCTCACGCTGCACCGGGTGTCTCCTCTGAGAATCTTTCTACCCTCCCTAAACCATCGACACCCGATGACCATTTGCGACAGAATATTATAGAGACAGCTCAAAACATGGCTAAATCCCATGCCAGTGGCAATAAGGAGGGTAAGGTAAGGGATGGTCCAAAGTGACGTATGGATCACTTTTTTCCACGTATCCCCTATACCGATCCGACCACTGCTCAATCCGACACCTCCAGTGTTGCATTTCCTCTACCTTCGAATATACCAGATGCCAACAATAGTCCTCGTTTGGAGGTAATCAATCTATCATCTTATATTTTAAGTACAATAGAAACCGATCTCCTTAGTTTAGGTCTCAGTTTTTGCCCTAACCCAAGATTGAATAAATTCGAACTTATAAAAGATCTCTACCTGTTCGCGCGCAAGTTGACTTTCAACTTTATGTACGACAGTGAGAGATGTAAAAGACAAACGGACATCATACAACAGGACACATGGAAAGAATTTACGGTAGCGGATTTCCGCGCCCTAAAAACTCTGGTTCTTCTATTGGAAGAGAATGAGGGTAATTCAACACTGGAGGACTCATTTGAATCTGAGGAAACAATAGGACAACGAGTACAACTTAACCGTTACCAAAATGATCTAGATGCCCTAGAGAAGGCAGTAAAGAAAAAATCCTTAAAGTTTCCACCACTACAGACAAATCCCAATGTTTGGGCCTTCCTAATGCAGGCAATTAAGGACATTGAATCTCTGCCCCCCTGCCTATACCCAGACAAAAATCTTACCTCGGCCCAGACCCAGGCCCTTGCAAATCTTAGCAATAGCCCCCAATTGGTGATCAAGCCCTCGGACAAGGGCGGCAATGTCGTGGTGATGAACGAGTTGAACTACCGCAACATGTGCTGGGATATACTCAAGAATAGGGATTGGTATAGACCGGTTCCGATCGATCTCATCGATAGATTCAACCAGCAATATAATGATACCATTCAAGCGGCCCTCTCCGAGGGCTTGATCACCAAGCCTATGTTCGATGGTATTCAGGTTCCTTACCCTAAAATTCCTACTTTTTATTCACTCCCAAAGACACACAAAAATTTACATAATCCACCGGGTCGTCCGATCGTCTCTGGCATAGGCTCTAAAACCGAACGTGCAAGCAGATTTGTAGATGAATATCTTAGACCACACGTAAACACTATGCCCTCTTTCATTCAGGATACCCCCGACCTTTTACGGGCACTAGATGATCTAACTGTACCCCCTGGTTGCCTCCTCGTCTCAATTGACGTGGAAGCCTTGTATTCCTCTATTCCACACTCTAAGGGTTTGGAAACCATTAAGAAATTCCTGACCGAAAGAGGCCCTAAGTCTTGTAAACTGAATGATTTCATTATCAAACTCTTGGCACATATTTTAACCAAAAATATTTTTTCGTTCGATGGGTCCCACTTCCTCCAGGTACAGGGAGTCGCTATGGGCACATGCTGTGCGCCGTCCTATGCGAACCTGTACCTGGGGGGGTGGGAACGAGAACTTTTTTCCAGTGACAGTTTTTCTGATTTTCTACCGTTTATTTTGAGTTGGTACCGGTATATCGATGACATTCTGCTCTTTTGGACGGGTTCATCAAAAGGCCTCAACATTTTTATGACCAAACTCGGCCAAAATGATTATAACTTGAAGTTCACGATGAACTCAAGCATAACCGAATTGGCCTTCTTAGATCTAACCATTTACATCTCTGAAGATGGCAATATAAGTACATCCCTATACCGGAAGCCCACGGCTGGTAATACCATCCTCCACGCCAGCAGTGCCCATCCTAAGTCTCTGGTCCAGAGCATTCCGTTTGGACAATATCTGCGTCTTAGACGGAATTGCTCAGATAATCAAAAATTTAAATTTGAGGCAGATCTCCTATACACCAGACTGAGAGCAAGGGGATACAGCAAAAAATGCTTGAAAAGAGCGTTTGCCAAAGCCAATGGTAAATCCAGAGGTGATCTCCTATTACGCAGATTGAAACCAACCGATCACAATAATACTAGAGTTATTACAACATACTCTAACCAACATGTAGAAACACGGGAAATAATACAAAAGCACTGGCATCTACTAACATCTGACCAAGTACTAACAAGATACATTGGGCCAAAGCCCGAGATCACTTACAGACGGGCTAGATCGATTCGTGACCATCTCGTCACGAGTAACTACACCAGATCCAGCGATAAAAAGCGTGAGATGCCCGGTCTGTATAGGTGTGGGGAATGCAACTTTTGTATGTACCTTATAGTGGGCACTGATGCCCAACTCCCAAATGGACAAAAACACAAAATCAGGCAACACATCACGTGCCAAACAAAAGGAGTGGTTTACTTAATCCTATGTAACTGTGGCTGTTTTTACGTTGGTAAAACGATAAGACCCTTTTGGAAACGGATTAAAGACCACACCTACTATGCGACTAATGGCCTATTGAACACCACTATGGGCTATCACATAGCATTTGGGCATAAATATGAACCAAATGTGTTCAAATTTACAGCCTTGGAGAGCATATACGAGGATCCACGAGGGGGTAACTTCGATCAACGCGTCTTACAATGTGAAACTCGTTGGATCCATAAGTTACACGCCAACCAATTTCCAGGCCTCAACGATGCCCTAAGTTTTAAACCCTTCTTAAACATCTAACCGCACTGTATATCACTAATAACCACCTTGCCAACCTGTGGTAGGTGGCTAAACTCTTTGAGCCCCCTAACATGTCCTCCCCAATAATGCCCTGTTGATATATCCATTGCCTAAATATGCCATCCTTTTTCCACTCTAGAAATGTACCTATGTATTTAGGAAAACAAGGAACAGGGTCCTGTATCCATACTTGACCCCTCGGAATATATGGATGTTTATTCACTAGGGAACTAAAATAATACAGGAAAAATTATTTAATTATTCAATGTTTTTGATTTTTCTTTACTAAATCTGTTCTTTCTTTTGAAAACCAATATGTATGTATATATACGTATAAATATGGATGTGAGAAAATTTAATTCCAAATATCCTTGATCAGGGAATTGAATATAATGTGAAAATATCCATTTGTTGCAATATTTGAATAATTTCTGTTTTTAATCCTATTGACTGTCAGCATGCAACTGATCCCTTATTTGTTACCATTGCTGGTTGTTACAGGCCTTTTCGTCCTGTCCTCTATCTGCCATCTTGTGGTCAATTAACGACACTGCATTTATATTGCCTGCTTGAGCTACTACAAATGGGGTTTTCCTACCGAGGTTCTTTTTCTGTGCTTTGATCCACTCTTACTATCGGGTCATTAAACTAATATTAGTTTCTTTTATCCTTGCCCCGTTTTATTTTTTCATTTTTTCTCATATTTCATTATATTTTTTTCATCTTTCTACCTACACTGGCTTGTTGATGCGGCTCCTTTCATTGATTTTTGTTTTAGCCTGGGGGCTGGCATGATCTATGATTACGATCGATGCCGCCCCGCCCATTGTCACGCCCACCCGTTTGGGCCTCGCTGGGATAGGCAGGCACGGCTACACACGTCAGCAAGTCGCTCATTGGTTGGAGCTCACTCAGCCTTAGCTGATGCTCCTATGTTTATGCGCCGTAGGCCCAGGCGCGATGACGATGACGTCATCGCGTCTTTCAGACGCGACACGCCCTCGCTGGTCAGGCCTATTTAAAGCCAGCTCCAGCCGTTGTCTCGGCGTGGAGCACAGGCTGCTACCTCCCCGGGACACACATCACTTCATAGGCGGCAAGGTAATACCCTATCGTTATCCCTGTTTATTTGCGATTCTCATCCGCTGTGCATATGGGTTATTCTGGCCATTTTACATACAGGTTCCAAAGCCTTTTGATCTGCCCTCTACTGCGGACAGTGCAGTGTAGTTACCTAGCGACGGAATCTGTTTTCCCTCCAGGTCTTTCTTACCTGTCTTCTGCCTTGCTGGTCCCGGTTGTTGACTTTCTATACTATCTTCAAGGTAATCCAACCATTTTTGATATTTGCCATCCCTGACATTTTATTTTATTTATTCCTTTACAACCTCTTGGCCGCTGTTTACATTCTCATTAGGTCCTAGCATATGCACAGATACATTTACCTGCTCCCCTTTTTTCTCTCCTAGAACCTATTACTATTGTGGCTCCCCATACCATCAGGAAATCGTGTCTTTATTGTCAACCGGGTAGGTCCTTCATTTGGCCTTCTTTGTTTGCTCAAGCGCAATATTATGCATATATATGTGCGCACACTGTTCACACATATATAAAGCTATATATACACTGAGATATTTTGCCTGTCAGTTTCTGGTTATTTTTCTCTGTTCTAACAGCTTACGTACTTATTTGTGGTACTAACCTAATGACCCTTGATGGATGCAGATGACCACCAACTCTATTGGTACTATATTTGGCTTTATTGCATGCTACCTTTCAATTTTTTATTGGATTATGTTTTATGTTATCTATATGTTATAAATGTACAACTCTCTTTCAGACACATACAAGTAGCAATACTTCCGTGTTATAAAACCATACAACTCGTCCAGAAGAAGCCGTAAGGCGAAACGCGTCGGCGAGACGTTTTATTGCTCCAATATGTATCTATGTTCTCTTTCTTGATAACATTTTTTATATGAATTTATTTGTATATGTACTATTTTGTAAATTAAACTTTATTTTTATAACGATATACGTCCCTGTGATTGCCCTCTAAAGTCCGCCATGTCGCTACTCAATGTAGTACAACTTTTTTCTTTTTTCATCTAAGGAGGGATATCTCCAAGAATCCAATCCAGAGAGGGCCTGTGCCAGAGGTATCTTTCTGAGGCTCACCGAGGAGGGTCTGTGGCAGAGACTTTTCCTCAAGTTCACCAAGGAGGGTCTGTGGCAGAGACTTTATCCTACAATTGTCCGAGTGATACTCCGGCTGCCAGGTCAGTGAGAGAGGCCTGTCCGGGTACGCTAAACCCACTCTGGCAGGAGTGGTGCAGAGAAGTGTTACGCCTGGGAGCAGGACTGTTTCCCTATTATCACGCCTGAATCTGCTAATCTTCCTTCTTCTTCAACTTTACTTTCCTCACCACAAATTTATTGTTTTTTCCCGGCTGGGTAATAAAGAGCACAGCAAAGAGCACCTGTCGTGGACATTCCTTTACTTCTACCTTATGCAATAAGCATCATTCACCCCTAGAAATTTCGGAGCCATGAGGTAACATGTCGCCCAAAATCCAGCAGGATCCGGGGATAATGCTACATATATATATATATATATATATATATATATATATATATATATATATATATATATATATATATATATATATATATTGTGTATTTCACATGTATTTGTACAAAAAAAGAAAAATATTCTTCTTTAGGCCTAAAAATGGGTCTATATTTAAATGTTTTCTCAGAGATTCATACAAAGTTTACCCAAGATAATACATTTTCGGACTTAAAATTCAAAATCTCAATCAAAAATGGTGTGTATCTTGGGTGAAAGTTGTATAAAATGTGCTTGAAAACATTTATAAATAGACCTCTTGTTCCTTTAAATAAACATAAAAAAGACAAGTTCAAGTGAGTGTACAATTTTGTGTGTGATCACCTTCTTTTATTCTTTTAGATTATAACAAAACATAAAATAAGTTATAAGTAACAGCATTCTCACTGGGAAAGACCACAACATTTTCTGATATTCCTTTCATGTAAATAACACGTTGGGGTCTATGTATAAAACATTCACTGTGCAGATGCGACAATCTTCTGCACATGGGAAATTAAAATTTGCAGTATTTTCTCTAATATACTCTAATATACTTACTGTGCAGATGTGACAAACATTTTATACATAGACCCCTTTGTGCTCAGCAATACATTGAAGAAATCTGTGGGCTAAAACACACATTCATTCTCCAGTGAATAGATTGCACACACCTAGCAATTTAGTATTACAATAGCTTGTTTTTCAAATGATAACACATTCAGGTGTCAGAAGTAATAAAAGGTTACGTTCAAGATCATAACTAAACACAGGTAAAATAGTTCAGTTCCAGTTCACTTATACCTGAAATAAACCAGTAAATTCTTATACCTTCAAGAATTATTATTTTGGCCATTTGATATTTCCTTTCATATGCCCTTTTCTCCGAGCAAACATACTATAAAACAATATAAGGTGAGAATTAAAAAATTAATAAAAAGAGCAAAATGACACATTTAACGAGATAGTACATTGTGTTTTTTTTCCTTATTTTTGTTGTGTATCTATAATATAATAATAAAAAACAAAATAATAATAATAATAAAAAAAAACATCATCATCATAAAATATATAATATGTAATATAAAAATGATACAGTATCTCACAAAAGGGAGTATACCTCACATTTTTGTAAATATTTTATTATATCTTTTCATGTGACAACACTGAAGAAATTACACTTTGCTGCAATGTAAAGTAGTGAGTGTACAGCTTGTATAACAGTGTATATTTGTTGTCTCCTCAAAATAACTCAACACACAGCCATTAATGTCTAAACCGCTGACAACAAAAGTGAGCACACCCCTACGAGAAAATGTCCAAATTGGGCCCAAAGTGTCAATATAGTGTATTTTGTGTGGCCACCATTATTCCAGCACTGCCATGACCCTCTTGGGCATGGAGTTCACCAGCTTTACAGGTTGCCAATGAAGTCCTCTTCCACTCCTCCATGACAACATCATGGAGCTGGTGGATGTTAGAGACCTTGCGCTCCTCCACCTTCCATTTGAGGATGCCCCACAGATGGTCAATAGGTTTTAGGTCTGGAGACATGCTTGACCAGTCCATCACCTTTACCCTCAGCTTCTTTAGCAAGGCAGTGGTCGTCTTAGGCCCCGTACACACGACCAAACATGTATGCTGAAACTGGTCCGCGGGCCAGTTTCAGCATACATGTTCGGTCGTGTGTAGGCGCGAGCGGGCCGAATACCAGCAAACATTTGCCCGCCGGGCCTTTTCCCAGCGGGCAAATATTCCTGGACGTGTTTTAAAACCGTCCGCTGGAATCCTGCCCGCTCGGACATGTACGGTCGTCAGTACAGACCTACCGTACATGTCCGAGCGCCCGCCGTCCCTCGCATGCGTCGAATGACTTTGACGCATGCGTGGAAGCCTTTAAATGGCAGGCCCGCCCACGTCTCTGCATCATCGCCGCGTCATCGTCGCGGCGACGACGCGGACACGCCCCGCGTATTGTTTACGCGCGGACTTCTGTACGATGGTTAGTACAACCATCGTACAGAAGCCCTCTGGCAGGCATGTACGGTGAAAACGGTCCGACGGACCGGTTTCATCGTACATGTTTGCTCGTGTGTACCGGGCCTTAGAGGTGTGTTTGAAGTCGTTATCATTTTGAAATACTGCCCTGCGGCCCAGTCTCCGAAGGGAGGGGATCATGCTCTGCTTCAGTATGTCACAGTACATGTTGGTATTCATGGTTCCCTCAATGAACTGTAGCTTCCTAGTGCCGGCAGCACTAATGTAGCCCCAGACCATGACACTCCCACCACCATGCTTGACTGTAGGCAAGACACACTTGTCTTTGTACTCCTCACCTGGTTTGCCGCGACACACACTTGACACCATCTGAACCAAATAAGTGTAGCTTGGTCTCATCAGACCACGGGACATGGTTCCAGTAATCCATGTCCTTAGTTTGCTTGTCTTCAGCAAACTGTTTGCGGGCTTTCTTGTGTATCATCTTTAGAAGAGGCTTCCTTCTGGGACGACAGCCATGCCGACTTATTTGTTGCAGTATGCAGTGTATGGTCTGAGCACTGACAGGCTGACCCCCCACCTCCTAAACCTCTGCAGCAATGCCGGCAGCACTCATACATCTATTTCCCAAAGACAATCTCTGGATATGACGCTGAGCATGTGCACTCAACTTCTTTGATCGACCATGGCTAAGCCTGTTCTGAGTGGAACCTGTCCTGTTAAACTGCTGTATGGTCTTGGCCACCATGCTGCAGCTCAGTTTCAGGGTCTTGGCAATCTTCTTATAGCCTAGGTCATCTTAATGTAGAGCAACAATTCTGTTGGGCTGTCTTTTGGGTGGTCTTTTTGCTGACGGTCTCTTTGCTGGGCTGGGCGGTCTCTTTGCTGGACTAAGCTGGGCGGTCTTTTTGCTGGCGGTCTCTTTGCTGGACTAAGCTGGGCAGTCTTTTTGCTGGACTGGGCAGTCTCTTTGCTGGAATAAGCTGGGCGGTCCTTTTGCTAGGCTGGCGGTCTCCTTGCTGGACTAAGCTGGGTGGTCTTTTTGTTAGGCTGGCGGTCTTTTTGCTGGACTAAACTGAGCGGTCTTTTTGCTGGTGATCTCTTTGCTGGACTAAGCTGGCCAGTCTTTTTGATTATGGTCTCTTTGCTGGACCAAGCTGGGTGGTCTTTTTGCTGGTGGTCTTTTTTTTTTAATTAAGCTGGGTGGTCTTTTTGCTGGCGGTCTCTTTGCTGGACTGTGGCTGTTTCTAATGCACTGGGAATGTCTCTCTGCTGAACATTTGGGGAATCCCTATTCTCTAAAGGGGCTTTTCTAGGGGGTGGTCCTAGGGGGTGGGTAGGGGCATGACCAGGGGAGGGGAAGGCTTGAGTTCCACCACCTTTTCTCTGAGAAAAAAGCCCAGATGTTAAGTACCAAACTTTTTAGTGAAAGACAAATCAAAAGTGTTAAAGGCCTCTTTAAAAAACAACCAAATAGAAAGCATTTCTGCTTCTGTGGTCCAGGGTGGTACTGGTCAGTTGTCCATACCAGTGAAGGGCATGTATACTGCACCAGTGGCCAAACCTTCTGAGATGGAAGGGCCAAACATAGACCAGAAAATGTCAGGAATCGGGACCATTGCTCAAATAAATGTGGTAAAAATGGTACATGGATCAGATGAAAATTCATCTATAAGACTTGGAGAGCAACTCAATCAGCTTTCATCAGTGTCAGTTGTAAGGACAACTGCCTATGGAGTGTTGTACATTACAATAGATGAGATGAAGTTTTGCAAAGGTACTGTAGGTAGGTCTAGGTCACTCGTCTGTGTGTAGCCCATCCCCAAGCCTGGCCCTAAGAAGCACAGAGAAATAAAGAACTGACAGTATTATTAATTGTGGGAAAGGTGATTTATTACTGAATGTTACTGTAAATGATAATTTGATTTCTGAAGGTAGCTGTAAAAAATGTAATTAACTACTGAGTATTCCTGTGAATAAGGTTTTGGTTTCTGTGGGTAGCGAAGAAAGGATTGATGAACCCAGAGGAACACCGAGAGTGGTTAAAGGTGGTTCAACTGAGGGGGAAAGTGGCTCTGCATTAAGCACAGTGGGTTCACTACAGCTTCAGAACAGGGAGTTGAGGAGACACATGAGGAAAGACAGAGTACTACCAGAAAATAAGTATGAGCTCAGGAAACCCATTAGAAGAGGGTAAACCTTAGTGTAAAGAACAATAGGACCCCACTGAGATTCAGGGTAGGGCGTACTTGGAAGCACACCCAGAAAAAGGTTTGGGCTAATGTGGCTGAGGAACAGGGGTGTCCCAACAGCAATGACGAGTGCAGGTGTTCTGCCCTCTGGATCGAAACGGGGATATGTTATTGTGCAAGGCCCTTCCACTTATGAAAATGTTTGGAAAAATCACATAGGGTCTGCATGTATGCAGAGTGTGGGGTTCTGGAATATCTTATGACCAGAGTGAAAGGCTAGAGTTCCCCCAAAAATATCAATGCATTATAAGGCTTGCTAGAGTTCCCCCATAGTGATTAATGCTTGTATGATTATGTATCCTTGAGCTTCTAGGAAAAGCTAGGAACATTGCCATTGTTATTGTGTACTAGGCAAAGAATGATAAACATTAGATAAGGTGCAGTAGAAACCAAGACTCAGTTAGACACCCAGAAGACAGATTGTTATATTTTACACACAATGTATAATTGTGACGAATATTACATGTATAACCTAATAACTTACATATGATTGGCTGGGACAAGGGCGTTCCTTTCTTGTATGGTTTGATTATGAACAAGTACGCATGAGAAATAAAGTCTAGTGTGTGGACATACCATGTGTGCGTGTGGATGTTTTCACTACCAATGCATTGGGGGGCCTCCATGCATCCAGATTGTCCTTAAAACCTGGGTCTAGTTGAACCAGCAACCTTACACAGAGAAAACAGTTTTTACAGGTTTTTCCGGATTTTGGCATTCCTGGATTGGACTCCATAATTTGCAGATTTCAAAGTATCTTGGGTGGAAAGAAATCTCAAAGCCAATTTCCACATCTTGTTGAAGACCAGCAGGGTGTGTGTCCAGGTGCAAAATGAAGGACTGGGAACAGTTTAGGTCTCCACCAGGGAAGGAGGTGTACTCCCATCTAAAGGCAAGTGTGTGTTCCTGTCTAAAGACAGAAGTGAGCTACTCAAGAGACATCGCTTCATGTGGGAGAGATTCCAAGTCCATTGGACTTGAGTTGGGATTGCCAAGAGAGTCCGGGAGAAAGGCAACTAGGAGAGAGTCCAGGGGACTGGAATGAGTCTGTAGGTCTCAGAGGAGTGAGAGAGCCTGGGGTGTCAGGAAAACCCTACCTAGAAGCCAGGATTGGGCCAGTGCAGCAAGATGCTGAAGCCCGGGCTATGTGAGCTGAGGGAGCCAGGTGGCTTGGTATTTTTTGTGTGTTTTTGCTGTCTGAAACTTAAACCCCTGCGTGGGCAAGTTTCACTTCACTAAAAACGAACATTGAGCTAACCAACACCCATATTACTGTATATATACTGTATATATTTTTTTATATGTTTAAGGGAACTTATGATTGCAGGGTCCTATGACTTGTCTAACCTGCATTTCGATTTTTTGGCTTTAAGGCTACATCCACATGGCTGCATAGCAGTGGCTAGTGGCAGCTGCCAGTTCCTAGTAAGGTAGGCTGATTGTGTGACAGCCTTTATTTAAAGGGGTTGTAAAGGAAAACATTTTTTTTTTTTATAATAAGCATCCTTTACCTGCAGACATTCCTCTTTTCACTTCCTCATTGTTCGTTTTTGCTCTGAAGTTGCTCTTTTTCTTCTCTGTTCTGTTCACTTCCTGCTTGTCTGATTTTACTGACCACCGTGATGGGAGGCTTTACTGCGGTGGTCAGTAACCTGCTCACCCCCTCCTGGGAACTACATCTGTGGGGCAGGACGCTCTCTACGTGTCAGGCCCCATACTCACGAGCAAACATGTCTGCTGAAACTGGCCCGCAGGCCAGTTTCAGCAGACATGTTTGGTCGTGTGTGGGCGCGAGCGGGCCGAATTCCAGCAAACATTTGCCCGCCGGGCCTTTTCCCAGCAGACAAATATTCCTGGACTTGTTTTAAAACAGTCCGCTGGAATTCAGCCCGCTCGGACATGTACGGTCGTCAGTACAGACCTACCGTACATGTCCAGGCGCCCGCCGTCCCTCG
This sequence comes from Rana temporaria, assembly GCF_905171775.1. Taxonomy (NCBI): domain Eukaryota; kingdom Metazoa; phylum Chordata; class Amphibia; order Anura; family Ranidae; genus Rana; species Rana temporaria. The sequence goes on from NC_053492.1 coordinate 53,252,763, forward strand.
CATGCGTCGAATGACTTCGACGCATGCGTGGAAGCATTTTAAAGGCGGGCCGCGCACGTCGCCGCGTCATTGTCGCGGCGACACCGCGTCATCGACGCGGCGACACCGCGGACACGCCCCGCGTATTGTTTACGCGCGGACTTCTGTACGATGGTGTGTACAACCATCGTACAGAAGCCCTCTGGCAGACATGTATGGTGAAAACGGTCCGACGGACCGCTTTCACCATACATGTTTGTCCGTGTGTACCCGGCCTCAGAGACTTCAAGGCGGTGTGAATTACTGGGTGTGCCGCAATTCATACTGGGAAATGTAGTTCTTACATGAACGAGCGCCGCAAACCAGGAAGTGAATGAGAGAACAGAAACTAGAATGCCGGAGGTGATATAGATGAAGGGATTTAATAGTTATTTACTCGTTTTTTAACAGAATCATTACACTATTCTGTCTGTCTACCTTGCAGACATTAATTTTAGGCAACATTTTTTTTCCTTTAGTGACCCTTTAAGCCATGTAGGCTTTGAGTGCATTGAGTTTATGGCTAAGAAACATATGATATGAATCATGGTTAGTCAACCCACTAGATGAATGGCACAGGGAAACAAAGTGGACTAAGAATGGAATACTTAACCAGTTCCTGCCTGGCCTATAGACAAATGGGAGCTAATGACAGATCCCTGTACTGTCCCACTGCCAGTACCATGTGATCGCTGTGACCAATCACAGCAGATCACATGACAATTGTAAACAATGGATAGCTTCCATTCATGATATTCATTGTGTACAATTGTGTTGCTAGCTGTGATTGGTCAAAGCGATCATATGGTACAGGCAGGCCTAATCCCATCCCATCTGTACCATGTGAGTAGCTGTGGCCAATCACAGCTAATCACAACAATACACACTGAATGAATCAATTTCAGTCAGTAAAAATGGTTGCTTACTTTTTACATAGTTTGTCTGGCTGGAAAAAGAGACAAGTTCAACGTAAATATGGTAACACTGTATTGCTCTGGTCAGTGTGCTAAAAAAAATAAAAATAATTATAAGGAAATATATTATAGTATTTTTATTTTATTTTTGTACATACTGTCACCAGTCAGTGTCTCTGATCACTGCCACGCCCTTTATTTTGGCATTTTCCAAAAAAGACAACAAACAAAATAATACTTAAAAAAAACTTACCATGCTGCTTAAATCTTGTATTGTCCACTTTCCAAAAATGGGTCATTGTCCTGGAGTTTTCAGGCCTCAAGAAATGAGATGAGCCATCAGTACATCAGGATTGATCAGTTTTTAGATATATACAGTCATTGGCGTCTGCTGAAATTTTTTCAGGGGGGGGGGGGGGGGCGCTTCGGCAGCGGCGATACACAGTCGCATTTAACTCTTTCTTCGACCGATAGCGGGGGTTAAAAGTGCCCCCCCACGTTAAAATGTAAAAACACCCCACTGTGCATCTTTCAATATCTCTTTATCACTACTGTGTACCCCCTCTTCACAACTGCACCTCTGGACCCCTTTACATTACACAGCACCCCACAGCTCTGGACCCCTTTACATTACACAGCACCCTGCATCTCTGGACCCCTTTACATTACACAGCACCTGCACCACTTAACATTACACAGCACCACTGGACCCCTTTACATTACACAGCACCCTGTATCACTGGAACCCTTTACATTACACAGCACCCTGCATCACTGGAACCCATTACATTACACAGCACCTGCACCACTTAACATTACACAGCACCACTGGACCCCTTTACATTACATGGCACCCTGTATCACTGGAACCATTTACATTACACAGCACCCTGCACCTCTGGACCCCTTTACATTACACAGCACCCTGCACCACTGAACCCCTTACATTACACAGCACCCTGCATCACTGGACCCTTTACATTACACAGCACCCTGCACCACTGGACCCTTTACATTACACAGCACCCTGCACCCCTTTACATTACACAGCACCCTGTATCACTGGACCCTTTACATTACACAGCACTCTGCACCTCTGGACCCCTTTACATTACACAGCACCCTGCACCTCTGGACCCCTTTACATTACACAGCACCCCGCACCTCTGGACCCCTTTACATTACACAGCACCCTGCACTGTGCAGGACATTAATACATGAGTTACCATAACCAGTGCCGGACATTTACCCCCCCCCCCACCCCCGCCATGCTGTCATCACAGTTAATAATCTTCAGACTGCATCATTCCGTATGGCATGATGCCATACGGAATGCAGTCTGAAGATTTTTTTAATATGCAGCATGGCGGCGGGGGGGAGGGGGTAAATGTCCTGCACTTGTCATAGTAACTCATGTATTAATGTCCTGCACTGACATTAATACATGAGTTACTATGACCACTGACCAGTGCACCCTCCTGGCATTTTAAGGGTATATATACAAAGAAAAATGTAAAGGTTTCTGTTGCTTAAAGTGCTAGTTGTTTGACTGTCTCTGGTGGCTTTGCAGCCAAGAAACTATTATTTTCAGAAGGGAAGTCAGTAAAAGCAGGCTGGCTTTGCAGTGCAGTAATGCAACACACATTGGCGCACTTTGCACATATTAATGTTTGCACTGACATTTTTTTTAATGGCTCCCCAGTGCACTAAAGGAACACACCTGCATTGTAGCACACCACAATGCATGGTAATACACTACAAGGTGTTGTGGTGCACTGCTTCAGAAAACATAGTGCAGGTGCATTGCCATCAAAATCAAATGCATGAACTGTGCATGTTAAGATGTTTGCATTTCTGCACTAAACTAGAAAAGTCTGAATGGGGCCCACATGGATAAATCAGACTATCCAACAGGCATTGGCTTGTATGGGAGATCTGCAAATTTTACAAGGGCAATGGTGTCTTTGAGGGCATGTTATGCTAATGTTTCAGTACATGTGGTCTATAATGCTGCTACCCAGAGTTCTCCTAATGCCTTCATCAACCACTATGGCATATGGTCTGTTTCAGTCATTTGGGGATTCTTCAGCTTGACCAAATTATATTATAAATAGTTTTCCTGACATTCCATATTGTGTACTCTCCTTCTTTTATTCTTTATTTCTTCTGCAAGCTAAATCCCATAATAGGCCGGCATGATAAGTACCAGGAATATAGAAAACTGTTGACCATATTTTTCCTTTCCTGGTGGCTCATCATGTCAGCCTAGGTTTCCCTTGATTGCTTTGGGGGCAAATGTATTAGCTATAAGAGGGTTGTCTTAAGGGCTATTATTTCATTTCCAGCCATGAGCCATTTTACAAGTGGGTGTTGTTAAACTTGCCTAAACAGCGGCGATGACTCCTCTTGGTGCAGCAGAGCAGCTCCTCCCATCAGTCCCATGATGATCCCCTCCCGGCGTGAGTGACGTCACGCCGCCAGGACGAGCGCCAGGCGGGGCTGTAAAGTGAGCAATCATCTATTGGCTGGCGGCAAATAGGGGTGGGAGCGGAGCGGAACGTGTAAACAAATTCAGCAGCAGCAACAACACAGACATGACATGCCACTCACAGACATGATAGACAGTGTCAATCGGCGGCGCAGGCGGCCCTGGACCACTGATCGTGTGCGAGAAGCGGTCGCGGCTCTAGAGGGGGGCGAACGCCCTGCCTTGCCCTATGGAGCGGACGCCCATGTACAGTTAGGGTTGCCACCCGTCCAGGATTCACTGGGTTTTGAGTCATGTGTTAAGGTTTTATTCCACCTGAAACCCGGGCACATTTTTCAGACAGGAATGTGGCTCAGAACAGGGCTTGACAGGAGGATGAGGGGGCACTATATACATCACATTACTATGGGATTGTAGTCAGAACTCATTAATAATTGATATTTAAATAAAATATTCTATTAGTTAAATAAATAATGAACACTTTAGTGCCGTTTCACACAGGGGCGACTTGTCAGGCGACTCATGCCGCGTACACACGATCGGTCAAACCGATGAGAATGGTCTGATGGACCATTTTCATTGGTCAAAACCGATCGTGTGTGGGCGCCATCGGTTATTTAACCAAAAAGCCAACTTGTTTTAAATTTAACCGATGGATTCCTAACCGATAAAACAAAACCGATCGTTAGTAGGCACGACCATCGGTTAAAAATCCAGGCATGCTCAGAATCAAGTCGACGCATGCTTGGAAGCATTGAACTTCATTTTTTTCAGCACGTCGTTGTGTTTTACGTCACCGCGTTCTGACACGATAGTTTTTTTAACCGATGGTGTGTAGACACCACTGACCATCAGTCAGCTTCATCGGTTAACCGATAAACGGTCCATCAGATCGTTCTCATCGGATGGACCGATCGTGTGTACGCGGCATCAGCCGCCTGACATGTCGCACTCCATTCTGTACTATGGAACTGTTCTAATAGGAGCGACTCAAGTCGCTCCGACTTACTAAATGGTTCCTGTACGACTTTGGGATGACTTCAGGGCGACTTGCATTGACTTCAAGACAGAAGTCATTTTGCAAGTTGCCTCTGAAGTCGTGTGCAGATCTCCTTGCAGAGTCGCGTGGCAAGTCTTGCTGCCCCAGTGTGAACCGGCACTTAGTGAATACCTGTGGTTTAAATCGCCCGTGGCCCTTTATATATAGGTATAAATATTAAACCGATTTATATTAACTTTAAAAAAAATTTTTTTAAATAATCAATACACTTAGCATGTATAAACATCTTCTTAATAAACATATAACTAATAAATATATAATGGCTCAGCCATTTAAGCTCAAGCTATAATTGTAACATCAATTATAATATCCCCTTCTAAAAGGAAGGGATAAAACCTTATAAAAATAGGCCACGACAGGGAGGGAGAGTGGCATGTGCTCCTCTTCTGGTCTTCGTCATCTTCTGCCCCACTAATGATGCATCTTCTTTCTTTTATAGGCTGAAGCCTCATACACACGCTCGGTTTTCTCGGCAACAACCAGTAAGAAAACTGCTGGCAGAGCTTTCTTGCCGAGTAAACCGAGCGTGTGTACAAGGCTTTCAGGTTTCTCGTCAGGAAAACTGCCTAAAATCTCGACGTGTTCTCTATTTTCTTGTCGTGATTCTCGGCAGTGTTTTCCTGCCGAGAAACCCGAGAGCGTGTATACTTACCTGTTGCCGTGGAAACCCGCGCATGCTCAAAGTGACTTTAACGCATGCGTGGTAGCTTCCTAGGCATAGGTAGGGTGCAGCAAGATGGCGGCAACAGCATTGAATGTGACGAGTGCATGCTCGTCGTACGCAATGACGTCACAGCGTTGTTGCCTTTTAAAAGAACCGCGGTTCTTTTGAAAGGAGTGTCTGGACACTCGGACGGCAAGAGATTCTTGTCAATAATCTCATCAGGGAAAACTACGTTTTTTTTCCTGATGAGATTCTGGCCCGTGTGTACAGGGCTTGAGGCTCGTACAAGAAGACCATTTACTTGGGCAACTGTCAGCTTATCAACCAATCTCTGGTAAGTAATTTTTTTTTTTTAATTGCCTTAACTGACTTTAATTAATTTACGTTATAGGCCTGCCAGAATCCCACAGGTGGTGGGGGCGGAGATATTTCGTGCCCCTCCCTTCACCATTATTCTTTTTGAAGTGCCCAAAGGTGTCCCAGGTCTGTTACAATCCTATAGTGTATACTAAAGCAAAAAAACATTTACTGTGCGCTGCTAAAGTAATCGGGTTTGGCTTGAAGAAAAAGTGGCAACCTTACACACAAGAGAGAGGCTGGACCCCAGAAAAAAAACATGAACACACTAAACGTACAGTAAGTCACCTGCCTACACGCTGCTCGGGGAAGCACAGTATAGCAAGTCCATGTCCATACAGTACATGCAGCTGATCTCCCCACTGCGCACACCCCTGCTTCACTGGGACCAATCCTGCAACCAGTCTTTTGCAACACTGCATCAATCTTATTCGATCCTGTAGTAGGTTTCACAGCCTTCATTTAAGTGTGCTGTATCTCTGTGGTGCCTCCACAGGCTGATTTCCTCATGTGATCATGGGGTGACAGTGCAGCCTTTCCAGACCCATTGGTACTCCCCGAGGGTAACACGGGATCCCTGTTGCTAACTGTAACAGACTTGAACTACTTCAGAATTTGGCTATACCTCATGCAGGTGCCTTTTCCTCTGGGCTGACCATTTCACATAAATGGCTATAATATGCAATTCCACATTTCTCGTGCTCACTGGTACTCCCCCCAAGCTACACAAATCTCTTGCCACTTTTTGCTTGGGCAACAACAGATAAGTTTGCATGGGCCGAGGGCTAGTACACTGATGCACACTCACTGGTAGCCCACTTTTGTTAAAGGAACACTAAAGGTTTGTTTTTTATTAGATCAATTGATTGCTGTAAGCTAGAGCATTTAAATATCACTTACCACGTTTTTCCTTTTGCCCTCCAAAATACAGTAATTCAGGTTTGAAAATGCCATTTCCTGTCTCCCCTCTTCTTGCTTTCCACCAGCATCTGAGCCGTTTTGCATGGTGGAAAGCAGAATGTGCTCACCCCCTCCCTATGGCTACAGCCCTGCGTGAAGATGCTCTCTTATCCCTCACAGGCATGTAGGCTAAGCCTAATGGGAACTGTAGTTCCCATTAGGCCGTGATGTAGCAAGAATGAATGCGCACCGCAAACCAGGAAGTCAGTGAGAATAATGATTCAGGAGTGACGGAGGTGAATAAAACAGCTCGATTTCAACAGGTATCAAACTAGTTATAATGCAAAACATTACTTTTTACTTTATCAGCTACTGTCAGACTTTAATTTAAGAGGAAAATATTTTTGTCTTTACAACCCCTTTAAAACAGGTTAAAGTAAAGTCCACAAACTTGCCCACGCAGGGGTGTCGCTTTCAGACAGCAAAAGCAGGAAACAAAAAAATACCAATTCACCTGTCTCTCTCAGCTCACTCAGCCTTGGCTACAGCACCTTGCTGCATGGGCCCAATCTTGGCTTCTAGATAGGGGTTCTCCTGATAACCCAGGTACACTCAGTCCTCTAATACGTATGCTTCTGTTTCTAGACAAGAACACAAACCTACCTACCTTAAGGCTCCGTTCACACCTAATGCCAATGCGGCTCCAAGCAGAGGTCCTGTGTGTCCTGGTTCACTGCTTCAGGTCCGATTTCAGCCAGAACTGTTGGCTGAATTCGGACCTAAAACAGACCAAAAGACGCACAGGGCTCCTGTTCAAATTTGCACCGGAGCCGCATCGGAGATATGTGAACCGGCTCCATAGAGAGACATTCACATTCTACTGCTATTGCATATTGGATGCGGAGATCCTGCATCCAATTTGCAATAGTGTGATCCCGGCCTTAGATGGGAGCACACCTCCCTCCTGGCTGGAGCCGTAAACTATTCCAAGTCTTTTATTGTATGGGCCTTGTGCACCTGGACACACAACATGCTGATCTTTAATAAAATCTGGACACTGGGTTGGAGCTTTCCTCCCTCACAAGACACTTTGAAATCTCCAAACTATGGAGCCTAATCCAGGAATATTACAATCTGAATTTTTTTTTTTTTAAAAACAAACATTAAAAATTGGCTTATGTGCATGACTGGGGCGTAGCTCAGTCCTCAAATCTTGAACTAGCTCATACAATTATGGTGCCCAATGGACTTTTAACCACTTGCCGACCGCGCACCGCCGAAATACGTCCACAAGGTGGCTCTGCTGGGCGAGAGCACGTAATATGACGTCCTCTCTCCCAGCCGCCACTAGGGGCGCGCGCGTGTGCCTGGCGGGCGCGATCGCCGCCGGGCACACGCGATCGCTCGGTACAGAGCGGGGACCGGGAGCTGTGTGTGTAAACACACAGCTCCCGGTCCTGTCAGCAGGGGAAATGCTGATCTTCGGTTCATACACTGTATGAACCGAGGATCAGTGTTTCCCCTAGTGAGGCCACCCCCCCCCCCCCCCCACAGTAAGAACACACCCAGGCATACTTAACCCCTTCCCCGCCCCCTAGTGTTAACCCCTTCACTGCCAGTGGCATTTTTATAGTAATCCAATGCATTTTTATAGCACTGATCGCTATAAAAATGCCAATGGTCCCAAAAATGTGTCAAAAGTGTCCGAAGTGTCCGCCATAATGTCGCAGTACCGAAAAAAGAAATCGCTGATCGCCGCCATTACTAGTAAAAAAAATATAATAAAAATGACATAAAACTACCCCCTATTTTGTAAACGCTATAACTTTTGCGCAAACCAATCAATAAACGCTTATTGCGATTTTTTTTTACGAAAAATATGTAGAAGAAAACGTATCGGCCTAAACTGAGGAAAAAAAATGTTTTTTTATATATTTTTGGGGGATATTTATTATAGCAAAATGTAAAAAATATTCATTTTTTTCAAAATTGTCGCTCTATTTTTGTTTATAGCGCAAAAACTAAAAACCGCAGAGGTGATCAAATACCACCAAAAGAAAGCTCTATTTGTGGGAAAAAAAGGACGCCAATTTTGTTTGGGAGCCACGTCGCACGACCGCGCAATTGTCTGTTAAAGCGACAGAGTCCCGAATCGCAAAAAGTACTCTGGTCTTTGGGCAGCAATATGGTCCGGGGGGTAAGTGGTTAAAGAGGTACGCTGTGGAGGAGGCAAAGTGTCACACGCCAGCCGTAGACAGGAGAGCAACAAGGAGGGGTGATGTAAAGGGATAGACAGGAATCTAGGGTCAGCACCTACACAACCATCACAAAGGCCCCATACACACGAGAGAATTTATCCGCGGATACGGTCCAGCGGACCGTTTCCACGGATAAATCCTCTCAAAGATTTCCGCAGATTTCTATGCGATGGAGTGTACACACCATCGCATTGAAATCCGCGCGGAAATCCTCTGGCGATGACGTGTCGCGCCGTCGCTGCGATTATGACGCGGCGACGGGCGCGACGCTGTCATATAAGGAATTCCACGCATGCGTCAAATCATTACGACACGTGCGGGGAATCCCTTTGGACGGATGGATCCGGTGAGTCTGTACAGACGAGCGGATCCATCCGTTGGGATGGATTCCAGCAGATGGATTTGTTGTGCATGTCAGCAAATATCCGATCTGCTGGAATCCATCCCAGGGGAGATTTATCCGCGGAAAAAGATCCGCTGGCGTGTACACACCATAGGATCTATCCGCAGAAACCCATTTGCTGGGATTTATCTGCGGATGGATTCTATCGTGTGTATGGGGCCAAAGAGCTGCTTTTTTTTATATGTATAAAATAATATATAAAAGGTTATTATATTGATAAATGTACTTTATGTGTGTGATTAACAAATACTATACTTTATTGAGCTTCGATGAAACATTGTAAAGTTAAAGATAAAAATGTAATATAATATAACATATATATGTTATACAGCATATTATTAAATACAATGCATACATATACATAATCAAACACATATCTCTCTGCTGGCATTTCCATTTCCTCATGTCCCTGCTCCTGCTGGGGGTGGCAGTGATATTTTTTTCTAGGCACACTGGGCCAGATTCTCAGAAGAGTTACGCCGGTGCATCTACTGATACACCGGCGTAATTCGAATTTCCCGCCGGCGTATCATTATTTTGTATACACAAAACAAGATACGCCGGAATTAGGCTAGGATCCGAGTGGTGTAAATCACTTACACCGTCGGATCCTAAATGCAATACAACGCCGACCGCTAGGTGGCGTTTACGTTCAGGTCTCATTTGTTTATGCAAATGAACCTGATACGCCGATTCCCGAACGAATTAGCGTCGCATAGCCGTCGCTTATGTCGTTTCCGTAAGCGGAAGGTTACCCCTGCTATATGAGGGGTAACCTTATGCCAGGCGGCCGTATGCCATGTTAAGTATGGCGTCGGGTCCGCGTCGGCTTGTTCCGTCGGTTACGTCGTTTTCCTAAGTTGTCCGCGAATACGACTTTACGTCAATGACGCCCACGTCGGCGTCATTGACGTTTTCCGTCGAGAACCGGAGCATGCGCACTGGGCTATTTTAAGCCTGGCGCATGCGCAGTTCGATCGGCACGGGGGTGCGCTTAATTTAAATACAGGCCGCCCCCTTTGAATTACGCAAAGATACGCCGGGCCAATTACACTACGCCGCCGCAAATTACGGAGCAAGTGTTTGGGGAATACGGCACTTGCTCCTGTAAGTTGTGGCGGCGTAGTGTAAATGGCTTACGCGACGCCGCCGCAGGATCTACAAGAATCTGGCCCCCTGGATGCAAGATCCGGCCCCTTCTCCTTTCCCTCCCTCCTCTCCTGGCAGTCAGTATGCCTGACTTAGAAAAATGACTTCATGCAGCCTGTGCTTTGTTTACATCTCTAGAATAGAAATTCCAGGAATGTAACCATTCTCAGCAATGATCCAGCAACTGGAATTCCAGTATTGCCAAGTCAATGCCACTAAAGTTCTACCGTAGGTATGTAAATGTGGCCATATTCTAAGCAGGAATATGCGTAAATGTACAGCTGTGGGAGGCACTGTGAAATTATGGTCAGTGTACAGTATGTGTGTGGGGGTACGTGAAAAAAAATTGACAAATAGTCATGCTGTGTTGGGAACTGTGGCACCCAAAAAGAGATACAGGGCATGTGCCCTGAGTGCCCCGGGCTAACTACACCCATGATCAATACTTTTTTTTTTTTTTGCACTTAAGTAGATGTAACAAAGCACTTCCAATTGTATGTTTGAAGCAGAACTTAGGCTGCATTCACACCTGAGTGTTTTCAGCTCGTAAAACACCAGAAAAAAACACCCAAAAATGCCCAACAAACAAAATCCTATTCATTTAAATGGCCCCTGTTCACATCCAAGCGTTTTGTAGCCTGAAGCAAAACGCCTAAAGCTCAAAAAAGTACATGAGCTTCTTTTTGGGCATATTACATGCATTTTTCTGCTTTTTACATGGGTGACCTTTTGACCTGTGCAAAAACGGCAAAATCACTGTAAGGCAGATTCACCATTGAATCATATTTAGAAGCGGCGGGAAGGGATGTCGTCCCCCCCCCCCCCCCCTTCCGCTGCTTCCGAGTGGTTCTCTGGCTTACCTGGCAGATCAGGAAGCCCGAGTACCGATGCTGCGATTGTGGCTGCTGATAACAGAGATGAGTGGATTAAAGATGGTCTCATCTCTATGGTCTACGAGGACCAGATCGACAACATGAAGTCACTTCCGGTTCCAGCCGAATGTAAACAAGGGCATTAGATCAATGTTTTTTTTTTTTTTTATCTAATGCTTCACCTTGCAGAGGAGAGATGTGGGGTCCATAAATAGGACCTGTCACTGCTTATTTCAATCACAAGGGATGTTTACATACATTTTTCATGAACGCATACGTAGGTGATGCCTACATGTGTAAACAGTGTTCAAACCACACAGGTATCCCCATGAATGTGAGAGTGAGAGCAATAATTCTAGCACTAGAGCATTAGACCTCCCCTGTAACTCTAAACTGGTAACCTGTAGAAATGTTTAACCACTTCATTACTGGGCACTTAAACCCCCTTCGTGTCCAGACCAATTTCAGCTTTCAGACGCATTTTGAATGACAATTGCGCGGTCATACAACACTGTACCCAAATTATATTTTTATCATTTTTTCCCCACACATTGAGCTTTCTTTTGGTGGTATTTGATCATCTCTGTGATTTTTATTTTTTGCGCTATAAACAGAAAAAGACAGAACATTTTGAAAAAAAACACAATATTTTTTACTTTTTGTTATAATAATATCCCATTTTTTTTTTTTTTATATTTTTTTCCTCGGTTTAGGCCGATACGTATTCTTCTACATATTTTTGTTAAAAAAAATCGCAATAAGCGTTTGTTGATTGGTTTGCGCAAAAGTTATAGCGCCTACAAAATAGGGGATAGATTTATGATTTATTTTTTATTTTTTATTTTTTACTAGTAATGGCGGCGATCTGCGATTTTTTTTTGTCAGGCATGCGATATTGCGATATTGCGGCGGACATATCGGACACTTTTGACACAATTTTGGGACCATTCACATTTATACAGCGATCAGTGCTATAAAAATGCACTAATTACTGTATAAATGTGACCGGTAGGGAAGGGGTTAACACTAGGGGGTGAGGAAGGGGTTAAATGTATTCCCTGGGTGTGTTCTAACTGTGTGGGGGGAGGGGGGTGACTGGGGGAGGTGACCGATGCTGTGTCCCTATGTACAAGGGACACAGATCGGTCTCCTCTCCTCTGACAGCATGTGGAGCTCTGTGTTTACACACAGAGCTCCACGTCCCTGCTGTGTTACCGACGATCGCGTGTACCTGGCGGACATCGCGGCCGCCAGGTACACGCATCGGCTTCCCAGCGATGCGCCGGGACAGTGTTTACCCGCTGCGCGCTCCCCAGCGGCGCGCGCGGGTAATGTAAACAATAGGATGTCTAAAGACGTCCACATGGCACTTCAGGTCCGCGCTGCAGAAGTCTTTTGACGATAGCGCGGATCTGTAGTGGTTAAAGTGTCACCTATGGAGATTTTTAAGTACTGTACCTTTATAGTAGTACCTTTATAGCAGTACGTTTTCTGCATTCTATGAGCATATGCAATTTTAAAGCATGACATGATGGATATCTATTTAGATGGCCTAACATTATCTTTCATATTTTACCAAAAAAATTGGTTATATATTGTGTTATATTTCTTTTTTTATTCACTAAAGTATATTTTTTCCTCAAAAATTGCATTTGAAAACCACTGCGCAAATACCGTGTGACATAAAAAATTGCAACAATCGCCATTTTATTCTCTAGGGTCTCTGCTGAAAAAAACAGTACACGATGTTTGGGGGTTCTAAGTAATTTTCTAGCATATAAACACTGATGTTTACATATATGAGTGAAGTGTTATAAATGGCCCTATAGGTAAGTGGTTAATTATACTGTAAACCAAAAGGAATAACATAAGCAAAGGTTATAATTAAGGTTTACATACGCTATAACAGCTCCCTGACTGCCTATTAGCTGTATGAGAGGTGTAGCTTCCTCTTTGCAGTGACGTCGCACATTAGGAAATGATGAGGAAGATTTGTAGATTACACTTTGCAGTTATTGTGTATCAACCAGGAAACATGGTGAGTTTCTTCAGCCTTTCTAAAATTCTAGCCATTTACTCCTAATCCTTTAAGAGTGAGTGTCACAATGGCCGTTTGCAACAGAAAGAAGTTTACAGTAAGTAATTACATTTGATTAAGAATAACGTCTGGTATGCTGCTGCAAGGCGGGTTGGAGAGGAAGGGGGTTTGTCTAAGGCATGCCTGTTCTCAGCTTTGCTATTTCTATATATATTCACAGTGTACATTGTATATATTTATATTCCAGGTTGGGAACTCATATAGTCTGAGTTAGTGGCCTCACTTTGTGGTGGTGCCTTAGGGTGATAGTGTGCTTTCATATATAATTCCAAATGTATACAACATAAAAACTTTGTGTTAGTCTAGATGTTAGAAACGGTTACTCAGGTTTCCTGTCTTGCTGGTTTCTGTGCTGGTGAATTGTTATATTGCTCACACCATATTGTTATATTGTTCACATTATTAACTGAAAGAGAAGAATAATAGTGGAAGGCAATAGTAGACAGAAATGGTACCATAATCCAAAAACACACAAAAAAGAATGTTCAGAGACCTCATATAATCAAAGAGAGTGGGCCAGATCCACAGACGAAGTACGCCAGCGTATCTACTGATACGCTGGTGTACTTTCAAATTTCCCGCGTCGTATCGTTGTTTTGAATCCTCAAAACAAGATACGACGGCTTCTGGGTTAGATCCGACAGGTGTACGTCTTCGTACGCCTTCGGATCTAAGATGCAATACTTCGGCGTCCGCTGGGTGGCGTTTTCCGTGTCGGGTATGCAAATTATCGATTTACGACGATCCACGAACGTACGCGCAGCCTTCGCATTTTCTAACGTCGTCTGTAGTCGGCTTTTTCCGGCGTATAGTTAAAGCTGGTATTTAGCAGGGTATAGGTAGACATGCCATGTTAAGTATGGCCATCGTTCCCGCGTAAATTTTTTTTTTTTTTGCGTAAGTTGTCCGTGAATAGGGATGGACGTAACTCACGTCTAAGTTAAAAAAATTACGTCCTAGCGACGTCATTTTGCGCAATGCATGTTGGGAAATTTCGGGACGACGCATGCGCAGTTCATTTGGCGGGGGGACGCGCTTCATTTAAATGAAACCCGCCCCCAACCCGCCCAATTTCAAATCCGCCGACAGAAATACACTACGCCGCCGTAACTTACGGCGCAAACTCGCTGAGGATTCGAAAATGCGCCAGGTAAGGTACGGCGGTGTAGTGTATCTCTGATACGCTGCGCCGTTCTACATCTATGTGGATCTGGCCCAGTGTCTTTGCAGAGTCACTCACTTGAATGTTATTAAAAAAAAAGTCTCAAGCTTACTAAAATCTTGAACTCAAAAAGTCAGTTTATTAAAGGTAATTAAAGGGGTTGAAAAGGTAAAAAATGTTTTCCTAATTAGCTTCCTTTACCTTAGTGCAGTCCTCCTTCACTTACCTCATCGTTCAATTTTGCTTTTAAATGTCCTTATTTCTTCTGAGAAATCCTCACTTCCTGTTCTTCTGTCTGTAACTCCACACAGTAATGCAAGGCTTTCTCCCTGGTGTGGAGTGTCTTGCTCGCCCCCTCCCTTGGACTACAGGAGAGTCAGGACGCCCATTAACACACAGCTCCTTTCTCTATCTGTAACGTAGAGGGCGTCCTGGCGCTCCTGTAGTCCAAGGGAGGGGGCGAGCACGACACTCCACACCAGGGAGAAAGCCTTGCATTATTGTGTGGAGTTACAGACAGAAGAACAGGAAGTGAGGATTTCTCAGAAGAAATAAGGACATTTAAAAGCAAAATCGAAGGATGAGGTAAGTGAAGGAGGACTGCACTAAGGTAAAGGAAGCTATTTAGGAAAAAAATGTTTTACCTTTACAACCCCTTTAAAATAAAAACAGCAATATTGTGAATTAAGAATTCATCAGTAGCGGTATTGATATATACCTATAGCACAGACATTCCAACTTATTTCCTTGCAGGCTTACATGTCCCCAGAAATCCAGTGTGCATGCTGGAGGAGAAAACTGATTTGTTGGATGTTTAGTTTTTTTTTCATACATTTTAATAATTTGTTTAATTATATGGTTATTTTTTGTTTGTTTGTTTCAATCTGATATTATATTATGTTTGTTCATATTTGTTTATAGGTGGAATTTCTTATTTGGTTGGTGATGTTTTACCCATTTCTACATTATTCATCTTAAAGCGGAGGCACCACCCAATAGTGGAGGCTCCGCTTATTTGCCTCCTTCCCCCCTTCAGTGCCACATTTGGCACCTTTTGTGGGGGGGGGGGGAGCAGGGGCCTGTTTTTGACAAGTACCCACTCCTACTTCCGGGTGATCTTGCCACGGTGAGATCACCCGGATATTTGGCCCCCCTCCTCCTTCTCATGCTGTTGGTTGCAAGCAATAGCTGTGGCAGCTCCCGAAAGCCGATGTAAAAATCGGCTGGAGTGAAGACACCGTGGGATTCCTGGACAGGTAAGTTACCTAATATTTTAAGCCAGCAACTACAGTATTTGTAGCTGTTGATTTTAATTTTTTTTCTGAAGGAGGCTGGACCTCCTTTTTAATTATGGGGTAAAGTGGTTTTCACATTATTATGACTAAGGTTATGTAAGAGGCTGAAATAATTACAGGTATTGATTCCTTTTATTGAATGGATTTAATAAAAGTGTATATGTTTTATTTTTGAGACATTATGGTGCCAACGCTTTTTCTCTTTGATTGGATGTTTGGATGCCTGAGTACTGGGAAAATCCAAACATCTGAGTCTCTATCACATCCTGTTTATCCTGGTTATGTGAATTCTTTTAACATATTTCCTTTTTATTGTCTCAAACTCTAAGACTTACTGCAATAGCATTCAGAGCTCAACTGTTTTGTGTTATTTTTAGAGGCAGAAGTAGGCAACGTTAATTCCCCCACTTTCCATATCTGTCAAGTAGAAATGTCTGATAGTACATAGGATTCTGTAATAAGGGATTATTGGCTATTGCCATGATGCAGCTTCTCTTTGGTAACAGCACTGTCTTCTCACCTCGCTGCAGAGTTTGCTTAGAGATATGGTTGAGAGACCAAATGTTGCATGCACACCCCTCAGAGGAAGTCATGTTGTGGTAAACCAAAGCTGCCCGCTTCCATGGTGCTTGAGTCACAGCAGGTAGATTGTATACTGAGAGATCTCTCCTACACAGCCAACTCTATAATGTTTTATGTTCTCAAATACCCAACTGAATTTGTCAATAATATACATCTATATCCACGGATTTACAATATATTGGGAATAGGAAATTATAGTTGTGGCAACTGCAAATTAAGATAACTGGACACCAAATAACTAATATATATAACATATAAATATACCTTGCTAATGTCCCAATGTGGATAAAAAGCAGCCAGCACCACAAAAGGACAAATGTGTGTTGAAAATGTAAAAAAATATATATGTGCAGTGCTAATGTATTAAACTAGAATATATGGCGGCCATATCTAAAGGGCACCTCCATAAATCATATTGTGAACCTCACAAGTAAAACAAATGCCCTATTTGTACTACATAGTGCTCAGTGCAAAATGATATCATATGAACCTTTTATACTTTAAACGTCAAAGGGACATGGATATAAATGGTGGGTACTCATAACACTCATGTAAGAATGTCTGTAATGGGTACTCATAACATTCATATAAAAAAAATTACATATAAAAATAAACAAAGTCACAGTGTGATTAAACCATAATATCTATTGCATTAAATACCCTCAGCACATATGGAAAATGTCCCATATCAACAATAAAGCAAATGTGCCTAAATGTGCAATGGAAATTAATTCTATCACTGCTAGATTTGTACGATAAATAAATTCCTCTATTATTGGTGTTGAACTGTGCAAAAAAATGGTCAAGGGATTCTAGACTGCCATCCCACAGAAGGAGGATGTCATCTATTTATCTAGCCCAAAGTACCAGATTGGGTCTGGTCTGGGCATAAACGACATCCTCCTCCCATTTGGCCATAACAAGATTGGCTAGGAGCAAATTTTGCCCCCATCGCCACTCTCCTTTGTTGTAAATAAAATCAGCCATCAAACCAAAAGTAATTGTGTTTAGTGGTGAAATCCAGTAAATCCACAATGAAATTACACTAAACTTGAGGCAGTGAATTATTCCAAGATAGAAAATTTTGAAAAGCCTCAATACCTAGATGGTGACGTATGCAGATGTATAAGGAAGCTACATCAGCAGTAGCTAGTATATAATCACATTGAATGTTGATACTCTCCAGTAACCTGGTAGTATCTTTGGTATCTTTGAGAAAAGAAGGGGTTTAACAGGACCTGTGTGAACTTTCAGGCTAATCTCCTGTATCCGTGCCTCTTCCTCCCTGCCAGTCAACCGTTGGCACCCTAGTGTGCTGCCGCTCCTCCGGGGGTGCAAAAGAATGGGGTAAAAAGCTAAATTTCCCTTCTCTGCCAGAGGAAGCTGATTCGGCCTCCTGTGCCCACATGGTGACACGGGCATGCTCTTTTGCCAACATGGTGTCCCAGATGGTGAGCAGTCCACCTCAGAACACCTGGGCTTGGCTGACATGCTGGCAGCCATAGCAAACTGCCAGGCTTCTCTGACTATCCTGACATCCAAGGTGGAGGCTGTGCAGCTAAAAGTGGGTCTTTATCAGCCAGGATATGGTGAGGTTTCGGCTCAACTCGGCCGAGCAACACATAGGCCATCCTGAGAACACTGCGGCTGAGCATTCTTCAGCCCTGCGCTCCCTGCAAACAAAAAATTGTGCCTTGGAATATAAGGCAGAGGATGCTGAGAATCATAACAGAAGGAATAATCTCTGCATTGTGGGCCTGGCAGAGAGTGTTGAGGGTCCCCACCCTGTGAAGTTTGCTAAAAATCTACTGCGCATCCTCCTGCCTGCAGCCTCGTTTTCTCCCTTCTGTGCTGTGGAGAGAGCCCATCGTATCTCACCCATACTCGGACCTCCCAGGGCACCAACCCGCACCTTTATTCTGAAATTCCTTAACTTCCGAGACAGAGATGAGGCTCTATGAGTGGCTAGAGTGTAAGGAGATCTTGCATTTCAGAAAACCAAACTACTAATTTCCCTGGATTACTCAGTGGAAACACAGAAATGAAGACGCTCATTCAATCAAGTTAAAGCGACTTTCCACACACGTGGCTACAGTGTTCTGTTTCCGGAACAATTGCGGATTCAAGATGGCGAAGCTGCCTGATTCTTCACTTCTCCCTGTGATGCATTCACCTGACTGGAATCGTTGCCTCCACATCGCTGAGGGATGGGAGAATGCTTTAGCCACCGTGCCTTCTGCCTTTGCTGCTGGCTATGGATCTTTTATTACCAGCAGCCCTACCTATCTACTGTGATATCGGTTTGAATGAAGCCTGTGTGTTCATTGATATGCACCTGTTGTGCCCACTCTTCTCTTTTTTTTCATACAACATACTTAAGTTAAGTGCCCCTGGCTAATCCAGGTGATTTTCTGACAATTTTGAATCTCCCCTGGATTATAGAGGTTCCTGCTATATTGCCTGCCCTTTAATTACAGCCGCTTACCCCTGGCATTCTCCTCTGTGAAGTACTACATAGGACCAATCCATGGGAAAGTGTTTTGTTCTCTGCCATAAACTGCTGCTTCCTTCTTGCTTATGCCCTCCCATGCCTTGTAACTTGGCTGCTGACTCTAGTGGCCTTCCTAGGAACTGCACGATCGTATACAAATGTTGATGGTGCTACTTCTTGGTCATTGTTTCTATTGGGAATATTAACCTGCTCACACCGACACACTGTGTCAAAGCATATATCCATATACTGTATAGGACTCTTTTCCTGTTTTTTTTTACTACTTCTCTTTCAAGAGAGGCCCTTTTGTTATTATTTAGAGCTATTATAGAGGCGGATTCATTCTCTCCAAGCTGTCGGTCTAACTCCACCACAAGACTATACCCACTGGTCCATGCCTCCTATCACTGGGTGTACTATGGTTGGAGATTTAAAGGGTAACCCCACTTTCGTGGGGAAAAAATAGCAGATAAAGAAAAAATAATATAGCACATATAATTGAGACACTAATCGTATCGTAATTGAATGTTATTAAAAATTACCTTTACTTTTTTTCAATCTGCAGCCACTTTCATTTTCTGAGAATGCACTGCAATATGGCTACGTGGAGTTGTTCTGTACACAGAATGTGTACTGACCACTCCCCAGAAACTTAATTTCCTGCTTGTGTGATTGGCTCACAAATTCTCCCAGAAGTCTGCGTAGGATACAAGTCAGATTTCAGGTATCTCCTGCAACAATGTTGTCATTTTTGGAGAGATACTTTCAATAGGAGCATGTCTAAAGGGATGCAGGCCCAGCAGATTTCCTCATTTGTGCCCTGCAGCTGCACACCTGACAATTAATTATAAAACAACTCCAATTAGACCCACTCGGTACAGAGGCACAGACAAACACATATGGATTTCTTCAGAATAACAAAAAGTAGGAATCTGCAACAAAGGTTGTTATAATCCTTGTAATGTACATAGATCACCCAGAGGGGAATGTTTTTTTCTCAACAAAAGTGGAGTTACACTTTAAGTAAGGGAAATTTTGAGGTTGTTGGGTTGGGGGGGGGGGGGGGTTGTGCGATATATTGTGGGTTTTAGTTTTTTTGTTTTAAAGGTGCTTTGTTTTATCGCTATGTTTATGTTGTTGATATAAGATTGTGTTCCTACCTCAGGTACTGTATGTAGCATTACGAAGTGTGCTTGGATACTCTGATCTTGTCCTCCATACATTGGGGACTGGGCTGTTGCTCCTGCGAGCCTGCTCTTTGCATCAATTTATTTTATTTTATTCCCAGATGCCTCAATTTACAGTGATTTCCTGGAATGTCAGGGGCCTGAACTCAGCTGTTAAACATTCCTTGGTGTTCCATTTCCTTCAGAAGCATAATCCACATATTTGCAGGAAATGCATCTCCAAGGATCTAAAAACAATTTGTCTTAAAAAATCTTTGGTGGGTCTGCACTATCACGTCACCTATTTAATGTATGCTAGTGGGATCAGCATCCTAGTTAGAAAGACTCTGCAGTTCTGGCTCCTCAAGGCTAAAACGGACCCAGCTCTGTGACATCCGAGTGTCGGGGGACAGAGGGAGGGGAGCGATGCGTGTTATCCAGGAAATGGTGAGGCTGCAATCAGTGGGCACAGAGGCTGCATTAATGGGCACAGAGGCTGCAATTAGTGGGCACAGAGGCTGCATTCACGGGCACAGAGGCTGCATTCATGGTCACAGAGGCTGCAATTAGTCGGCACAGAGGCTGTATTCACGGGCACAGAGGCTGCATTCATGGGCACAGAGGCTGCAATTAGTGGGCACAGAGGCTGCATTCATGAGCACAGAGGCTGCAATTAGTGGGCACAGAGGCTGCATTCATGGGCGCAGAGGCTGCAATTAGTGCGCACAGAGGCTTTATTCATGAGCACAGAGGCTGCAATTAGTGGGCACAGAGGCTGCATTCATGGGCATAGAGGTTTTTTCTGTACGGTCGCACGTCTTTTATCTAACAAGCATGCCTGAAAACCCGCCGAGAATCGTACGACAAAGACTGAACAGTTTAGCTTTACTTGCCATTGAGTCAGAACTTTTAAATACTTTGTCCTACGAAGATATTATCGATGAGTTTGCCAAAAGAAAAGTTAAAACTAAAAATGTTTAGGGAGTTTCTTACCGCTATAATCTTTAAAAGGCATTTTCTGCATTACAGAGTATTTTCAGTCTGTACAATTAAAGCCAGTTATTTTCAGTGTTCTCGTGTGTGGAAATATGTTTTTAATTGATCTATTGTAGCGGTCATTGATAAAGGATGAGAATGGTGGTGTGTGTGTCTGGGGGGGGGGGGGGGGGGGCGGCATTGAAGGACATGGCCTTGGGGTGGCAAAGGGAGTAAACCCGGGCCTGGACCCGGATTCTTATCTTTATTCAGCAGTTCCTACAATGTAATCAGATGCCCTACATCAGGTGTCGGAACTGCTGATTGAGGATAAGAACTTGTGCCCAGGCCCGGATTTACTCCCTTTTCCGCCCCAAGGCCGGGTCCTTCAATGATGCTCCCCCCCCCCCTAGACACACACATCACCATTCTCATCCTTTATCAATGACTGCTACAATAGATCAATTAAAAACTATTTCCACACACGAGAACAGTAGAATGTAATCAGACGCCCTACATCAAGTGTCGGAACTGCTGAATAAAGATAAGAACTTGTAATTATAATTTTGTATAATATATGGTGTAATTTATTTAATTCATTCAGATCTGTGCTTACGTTTTCAATTCAATTTACTAGACAGCGCAACACATTTTTTTCATTATGTTTTTGGACGTTGCTGTGTACAATGTTGTGAGTGCTGCTGTCAATTTGATCTTATAATTTTATTAATTTCACATACACATTAAGCACATTATTTGTGTAAATACATAGGGCCAGATTCAGGTAGGAGATACGACGGCGTATCTCCAGATACGCCGTCGTATCTCTGAGTGTGAGGCGTCGTATCTTGGCGCCTGATTCAAAGAATCAGATACGCCAGAATTTGTCTAAGATACGACCAGCATAAGTCTCCTACACTGTCGTATCTTAACTGCATATTTACGCTGGCCGCTAGGGGCGTGTACGCTGATTTACGCCTAGAATATGTAAATCAGCTAGATATGCCTATTCACGAACGTACGCCTGGCCGTCGCAGTACAGATACGCCGTTTACGTAAGGCTTTTTCCGGCGTAAAGTTACCCCTGCAATATGAGGCACAGCCAATGTTAAGTATGGACGTCGGGCCAGCGTTGAATTTTCCATCGATTACGTCGTTTGCATAAGTCGTTCGCGAATAGGGCTGGGCGTAATTTACGTTTACGTCGAAAGCATTGGCTTTTTGCGGGTTCATTTGGAGCATGCGCACTGGGATACTTTCACGGACGGCGCATGCGCCGTTCGGAAAAAGCGTCATTTACGTGGGGTCACAATAAATTAACATAAAACACGCCCACATCTTCCACATTTGAATTAGGTGGTCTTACGCAGGCCTATTTACGCTACGCCGCCGCAACTTTGCTTTGTGAATACTGCACTTGCCTGTCAAAGTTGTAGCGTAAATAGGATACGTTACGCCCACACACAAATACGTGCTCCCTACCTGAATCTACCCCATAGTCTTTTATTGTTATCAGTTGAATATGTCCATTTCTGGAACTGTGCATATCAAACATTTTATGAGGGGTATAGCATTCACACCAGTATGAGAACCCACTGGATTAGTAGGGTGTACAGGGCATACAAGGTGGGGCAGGCTATAGTGGACAATGGTGGAAGTGGGGACATAGATTACCTTTGATCAAACTTTATGTGGCTTTGGATTGTGTTATAGGCAAAATAAATAAATTTGGTTTAAAAAGTAATGTTAATGTTGTCATTCTGTCTAGGTGTACATTGTGATGGACTGATCCTCGCTGAAAATTTAATTACATCAACGGAAAAGATGAAGAGATGCCAGGAAAGAGCTATTAGTCCTGGTAAACAAATGACAAAAAAATCCAATCTTTATGGCAAATAACAAATGTGCCTTATCTTTTTGGAAAACATAATTATTTATTTTAAACTCAATGTTGCCTTCAGTAAAATTAAGATGGCTACCTAGCCAGTAAAAAGTGGACATGTTGCCAATGTTGTTAAAAGAAATAAAGGCAGAAGGTTTGTATTTTTTTACCAGACAAGGGAGCAACCTTAGGTAGAAAATAGACCAGCATTGACAAATCACCTAACCCTTTTGCTGCCAGAGCTGTTTTTTCACATTTAAAATTTTTATTTTAATCCTGATGTTTATGTAAAACCACCAAACATTTTTCATTTTCTGAAAACAGACACCCTAGAGAAAAAAAATGTGTTAATTCCAATTTTTTATGTCCCACAAAATTAGTGTGACGGTGTATGAAACATAAAGGTTCAGTAAAAATTGCACTTAAAGCGGTTGTATACCCCTTTTGCACATTTTTACCTATAGGTAAGCGTATAATACGGCTTACCTGTAGGTAAAAATAATATCTTATAAACCTGTACGGTTTAGGACAGGGGTCTCCAAACTGCGGCCCGGGGGCCGGATGCGGCCCTTTGCTGGCTTTTATCCGGCTCTTGGGGCACTAATCCTCCCACTGATACAAGGCACTAATCTACCATCGAACACCAATAATGGAGCACCATTTCTCCCACTGACACTAATAATAGGGCACTAGTCCTCCTTATGATACCAATGATTGGGCACTATACCTCTAACCCAGGGGTCTCCAAACTGTGGCCCGAGGGCCAGATGTGGCCCTTTGCTAGCTTCTATCTGGCCCTTGGGGCACTTTTCCTTCCACTGATATGAGGCACTATTACTCCCATTGAGACCAACAATGGGGCTCTGTTTCTTCCACTGATACCAATGATGGGATATTATTCCTCCTACTAATAGGGGCACTACCCCTCCTATTGACCACCAATCCTAAGGCCATATTTAATCTCACTGATGCCAACATTTTTTGCCCCTGCTGGTCACAATCCGGCCCTCCTAAAGTCTAAAGGACAATGAACTGGCCCTTTGTTTTAAAAGTTTGGAGACCCTTGGTTTAGGAGATAATCACCTTGCATGCAGCCACTGACGTCTTCGTGATGGTTGGTGCCGGAACGGAGGGTTGTTTCCCCTTATGATTCATACCAAACACAGTGCCTGGTATTGGCGGGGATACAAGTCAGTTTCCCGTTCAATATTGTGCCAAAGCTAAACGCAACCGCATGTAAACGCAGCTAATCGCACTGTACAAATGCAGCTGTTCGCTGTGCCTGTAGTCTTGAATTTCACAGAAAATAAACATGCTTTTAACTGCGGCAGAACAGCCGTCCCTGTGAAAGGGGCCTTACAGCGCAAGACTGGTTCCTTTAACTCCGGTGGGCGCAGCCTCACTGCATGGGGTAAAAAAAATTGCCAAGAGTTAGGCTTTGAAGGGGTGGTAAAGGTTCTTATTTTATTTTTTAAATAGGTTCCTTTAAGCTAGTGTATTGTTATCTTTTCCTACGATTTCTCTTCTAAATGTGTTTTTTTTTTGTTTTCTTTGTCTGAATTTCTCACTTTCTGTTCCTCCTCAGTAAGCTGTTTAGTAAGCTGTTCTGGCTGACTAACCACCGCTCAGATGATGGTGGCAAGTTTACTGAGGAGAAACAGGAAGTGAGAAATTCAGACAAAGAAAAAAAACATTTAGAAGGGAAATCGAAGGAAAAAATAAGTGAACCAACAATGCACTGGCTTAAAGGAACCTATTTAGAAAATAAAAGACAGACCTTAACAACCCCTTTAAGGTATGGCCAGCCTAGAGTTACAAAGGACAAACAAACTAGAAGGAAGAGATGCATAGTCATGATTGATTTTTTGGGCATATGTTCAATCCTCAAACCATTTTTTTTGTCTTTCCCTAGATGACAACAGGAGATTCTCCTGTCAGCTGTCTACATATACTGATTCATCACTGAGGATGATATACGAGTATTACAGAGATGATCTGATCTACATTCTGGAGAACTTGAACCCTCATTCTGTCCTTAGTGAACTAAAATCTCAGGATGTCTTAAATGTAGAGGTAGGATAACAATGTTTCCAAAATTATCTGCACTGTATGTCAGCAAAAGGTAACAATGGAAATAGAGGTACATACCTAAATGTTCCTAATTCTCAAACTGCTGTTTGAAGGTCCAGATTAAAGTGATCTCTGGTGCATGAAAGTTGGTTAAAAGTCTTTGTAAGCCTAAAGCCTTGTACACACGGTCGGACATCAAACAAACTTTCCCTTGGATTTTTGTCCGAAGGGAGTTGTCCGGGATCACCCATAGCATACACACGCTCGGACTTTTCTGCAAACTTTTCTAAAACTTTCCCAACATCACATGGTTTTTCTGCTCTTTTCTGCTCTTTACCTCCACCCTTTGGTTAACTTCTGCTATTGTTGGTTGATTTTAACATTGGTTCTGAGCATGCGTATTTGCACTTTGTACAAAAGTCCGATGGCTTGCTGTACACACGGTCGGACTAGGTTTTTTTTTTTTTTCAAGTGTATTTTGTGCGTGTACTCGAGAGAGGGGCCGGACTGCAGGAGTTGGGAGTAGGCAGGCCTCCCCCAGAGGCAATCTGCCACCTTTCTCCATGCCCCGGGTGGCAATGGCGGGTGTGTGAGGGGGTCCTCCCACACAGCCCGCCCTACCTGCTCCGCTTTGAAGCCCAACGGGGCAGAGGGACTCCCTATACGGGAAGTGAGAGGAATTGCCCGCTCAACCAGCCCCGTTAGTCCTTCGCCTATCTTTTTTAGAGACCGCATGGTCAAAGTGCGTGCATGTTAACCCAATTTTGAGTGCTTGTAAGTGTGGTGGTCTCAGCCGGGCTGAGACCACCAAACTCAATTCACATGTAGCCGAGACCGGGATCCGAACCCCTAGCTGCAGAGGTGAATGGCTTGTCAGCGCAGTGCCAATCGCGTTGAGCCACCGCAGCTCCTTGTTGCCGAAAAAGTTTGTCCGTTTGCAGACCGAACTTTTTGTCCGATGAAACCGAAAAAGGACTAATTTGAAAACTTGCTGATTTTGAAGTTTGTTGGCAAAAAGTCCAACAGGTAGGTATAGCCAAGTGAGTGCACAGGCTTTATTATTGTCCTGGCAATTGGCAGAGAAGAAGTGGTACATTGCATGCTGGGATACTGTATTTAAAGCCTGGGACACATGTGCTCAGAGTTAGTTGAGCCGGGGAACAGAGTCCAGGAGGGAGGGGCGGCTGCCCTCTCCTCCATGGAGGTGGTCATGCGGCCTTGGGTGGTCGACCCAAGAGCCTATAAAAAATGAGATAAGCTGAACCCAGAGGTCCTGCAGAGCTGACTGCAAGGAAGACAGCAGGAAGGATCTGATTCTGCCTGCTGTGAGTACAGATCTGTGTCTTTGGAGGCCTGTAGAGTGAGGGCCACCCCCCTCAGCTAAAAGAATTAGTGGATGGGTGTCAGGAAAAGGGGATGCTATAGAGTATCCTGAAGATAATCTAGTGCATCGAGTCTGCTGCTAGTGAGAGCAAGAAGTCTTAATCACCCAATACATGTGGCTGTATGGTTAAAGCAGTGTGACTGCTTCCACAAGTAATTTGGTGAGGTCAAGTGAGAGCTGTCCTTATACCTTGTGAATAGTTCAAGTTGGGGTATCCCACTAATCCCTTCTTCCATCCAAGTTCCAAAATAAAATACAAAAAAACACTGGTCATTGAGTAACGAGCAAGCGGGAGTAAGGGTGGGACAATTGGAAACCCCTAGTAACCAAAGTGGAAACCCATAGCAACCAAGTGGGAACCCTTAGTACTCAGCTGCCTGTAACCAGAGAGAGGCCTAAGATGTCAACCCTACGGGGTCAGTGCTACATATTTTTTTATGTATTTTCAGGCTACGCGCACAGGGCAGCCCATGCATTTTGATATCATGCAAAAATAGACTATCCCCCCTTCAGCCCATCATGAATGCCGCTGCAAGACTCATCCACCTTACCAACCATTCAGTGTCCTCGACCCCTCTTTGCCAATCCCTCCACTGGCTCCCACTCACCCAACAAATAAAATTCAAAGTTCTAACAATAATTTACAAAACCATCCACAACTCGGCCCCCAGCTACATCACTAACCTAGTCCCATAATAACAAAAATGCCGCTCTCTTCGGTCCTCCCAAGACCTCCTGCTCTCTAGCTCCCTTGTCACCTCCTCCCATGCTCTCCCCCAGGATTTCTCCAGAGCTTCTCCCATCCTTTGGAACTCCCTACCACAATCTGTCAGACTGTCCCCTAATCTATCCATATTTAGATGATCCCTGAAAACTCTTCTCTTTAAAGAAGCCTATCCTGCTTCTAACTAACACTGTTTTACTTCCTCCATCAGCTTATCCCCCACAGCTATTACCCTTTGTATCAATTGACCCTCCCTTTTTAGATTGTAAGCTCTAGGACCCTCTGATTCCTCTTGTACCAAATTGTGCCATCAGGAGATGGCAGTCTTTATCGCACCTTAACATAGGTCCCTTAGTGCAATTTGTCATGACTTTATTAGCATTGAATATTTCTAAACGCCCATCAAGTGAGAATAACTTTTTTACCAGGTGCTCCTCTATTTAAATCCAAGCTATTAAGCAGAATGAATTTCAGGTTAAAAATTACATTTTTGTGGTACTGATTTACACACATTTAACATTTGTAGATGTTCCCCCCAAAATCACAAATCTTGAGTTCTTGAGCTCCATTTTAAGTGTTCAAACTAAAACTTATTGAAGGATTGTTAATCATAAATAATTATGCACATAAAATGTTATTTATGTTTATGATAATTATCATCTATGTAATTTTTATAATTTCAGATTTAAAATTAATACATTTTTGTTTTTTCAGAAATACATGCCAATTATACAAGATGCAAGCACCTTCTCCAGCATTTTGTTACAGGATATTCTGGAACAGGGAAGAGAAGCCGTGATCGGACTCTGGGAATGTCTCTGCGCACTGTTAAAAGATCATCCTCATCCTAATTTATTGGCAATTCTAGATGAAATTCGCCAGATAGGTAACAGTACCTTGTTTTTAGAATCAAATTTGTTATATCATAATCATCATTAGCACAGATATCATTAGACTCAATACATTAGACTATAACAATTGTTACTGAAAGCTGAGGGTGGTGCATGGATGCCTCTGCTAAGAACAAGATTAATATACAGAATTTGCCTAATGCCGCGTACACACGATCGGATTTTCCATCTGAAAAAACCCTGGATGATTTTCCCGACGGAATACCGCTCAAGCTTGGCTTGCATACACACGGTCACACAAAAGTTCTGTGAACTTTCATCCGTCTAGAACGCGGTGATGTACAACACTACGACGAGCCGAGAAAATTAAGTTCAATGCTTCCGAGCATGCGTCGAATTGTTTCCGAGCATGCGTAGGAATTGTGTGTGTCGGAATTTCTACAGACAATCGGAATTTCCGATCTGATTTTTTTTTTTCATCTTAAAAATTGAGAACCAGCTCTCAATTTTTTTGCTGGCAGAAATTCCAACCGCAAAAGTCTGATGGAGCATACACTCGGTCGGAATTTCTGCTCAAAAGCTCACATCGGACTTTTGCTGTTAGAATTTCCGATCATGTGTACGCGGCATTACAGATCTACTTACCCACTCCTTCCTCCTTCCCAACAGGTGCTTAAATTACTGTAATTGTTATCCATAAGAACAGCGGCACCACTCCCCTGGTCATATGACAGTGCTTGGGCCTAGCAGTTACCTGTAGCAAAGTCACAGGAGAGCAGGTCACATACTTTTCTGTCCCTTAAAGTATTGTGATCAGCTGCAGAGGAGGGAGCGGTGGGAAAAGGTTGATAAACAGTGTAAAGGGGCATTAGGGGAGGATCTTTGAAGCACATTTTAAATGACAATTGCTTTGTCATGCAACACTGTGCATAAATTAAATTATTATAATTTTTTGATACAGATAGAGGTTTGTTTTGGTAGCATTTATTCAGTACCGGGATTTTTATTTTTCGCTAAATAAATTAAAAAAGACAGAAAACAACATGTTTTTCTTAGTTTCTATTATAAATTTCTGCAAATAAGTAATATTTCTTCTTCACTGATGTGTGCTGATGAGTCTGCACAGATGTGTACAAGCGATGCACAAACGGTTGGTGCTATATAAATCCTGTATAATAATAATGGGCACTGTTGAGGCTGCACTAATGGGTACTGATGAAGCTGCAATGATGAGACTGCACTGATGTGCCCTGATGGTTCATTACAGTAGGTTCAGCTGATCAACATGGGGACTGCCCCTGTACAACTTTTTTAACCGCATGACCCTTGCAGTTCTCTATGTGGTACCCAAGCACTGTATCACAGGGGCCCAGCCAGCAGTCAAAGCTATCTTTGACCTGCTGAAGGCATCCATAACTTCCCTAGATGTTGAGCAGTACCAACAATTTTTGGACCAGAAGAGCACCTGTTAGTCTTTGCGGCTAGTTCTGAAGAATATGGTTGCACCAAAGCCATAGACCACCCTATCTATACAAGGTATACACCCCCTTTTCAGTAGAGATATTGGCATATCACTCCTGCTCTCTGCCAGGAGGTCAAGGACTTGATCCACAATTTGCTGAAGAGTGGACTGATTAAGGAGGGCCCTAGTCCATGGTGCCACTCCCATTGTCCTGATGCGCAAAAAGAATAGCAGTCTGTGCTTCTGTGTAGACTACCATAAGTTTAAAGCCTTTACCCACTGAGACTCCTACTCGTTGCCTAGGGTAGAGGAGTCGCTCATGACACTAGGCTAGGCTCATTACTTTGTCAACTTGGCCTTAGCTTATGGATACTGGCAGGTCTCAGTGAGGTAAACGGGACTGGGTGTTAGTGAAGAACCCAAGCTAGCTGGAGCCCATAACTATCTGTTGGTGTCTGAGGGCCCCAAAGGTGACAGAAAATGCCTCCATCTAAATCTAAGGCACTGTGTGTTCAGCAGTCCTACCCCAGACTTGGAGGATGTAAATGTCATGGATATTTCTCCCATATAGGAGGTTCCCTTGGAATGGTATCCATCTCCTATAGAAGCTGTGCCTTTGGACCAGCCTGACTTCCTCTGTTGATCTGACAGAAAATAAACAGATCTCCCACTTGCTAGGGACAGTCAGAGTAGCATAGGGTTCGGTTTCTGTGGAGGAGGGACAAAGCAGGGAGTGTTACTGTGTACCATTAGTAGCCTTCCTGTTTTGGGGCCCCGTTTGCCATTCTAACACTTTATTGTTGCTTCCCCTGCTAGTTGCTGTCAGGTGTCTCCAGTGTGCATCATACTCCCTGTCTGGTTCATTGTAAATGTTCAGGTCCAAGGTGGAAGTGTCAGCATAGTTTGTTCTCTCTCAACATTGCTACATCAATATACTTTGCTGCATCAATCAGTCACTGTGTGAGTTCTCTTCCTCTGCGTGCAGCAAGCTTGGGCCACGCCTACAAGCTGACATTCAGTGTCTTGGGGAGAGTCATGGAATTTATTATGAAAACGGTCAAAGAAAGAAGGGCATCAGTCACTTTCAGATAAAAAATAAAATAAAAATAACAGGTTTACTCACAGGACAGGGAGAGGTGATACCTCCCAACTTTTTGAGATGGCAATGAGGGACACCTATCAGCAAAAGTATGCAGGCATAGGACACACCCTTTGCCACCCCCTCTTAAAGGAGAATTGTCCAAAAATAAGATTGGTTAAACCAACAAGTGCTTTTTTTTTACCACTACTATTCCTTTATATTGGCTGTTGGAATTTACAAATGCAGCAATTTAGAACTCAGATGAAAGGTTTAGCGCTGGAAAACACTTTTTGCTAGATAACAAGTGCAATTTATATACATCTTTATAGATCAGACCAAAATGAGGGACAAATGAGGAGGAATGAGGGACAGAGGGACATTGATCCAAATCAGGGACAGTCCCTTGAAATCAGGAAAGTTGGGAGCTATGGGAGAGGTAGAACACTGGCACTGTACAGTCAGATAAGGAAGCCCTTTCCAATGCTAACACTCCAGTGTTAGTATTCTCTTAGCAATCATCACTAGTATCTTCAGGAGAATCTACCAGCTTTACCTGTGACTTCCATCCTTGCACACAATGCTCAGGAACAGCTTTAAATTGCTTTCTTTACAAGCTTCCCCAGGAAGGCAAACCTAGTATCCATTCCAGATGGACCTCTTCAAACAGACAGGGCCTGAAAGAGCTCAGGTACATCACATGCACCTTCCCTGTATTTAGCTTGACAGCAAAAGATGGGGAACATTGGGGGAAGTTTAATAAGTGTCAATAGCAGAATTACCTCACCTGTAAAAAGCCACCACCTCTACCCTCCCTGCCAAATAATTTTTTGGTGTCGTAACTCACACAGAAATGCACATGTTAATGCATGAGTGTGCAATACATTACCAGAAAAGGGTAGTTTCTTGTGTGTTGTATAGCAGATTGGTCAAAATGAATTAACTGCCAAGACCTGGACAGATCACAGTATCAGATCAAAGAAGTTGTGTTATGTGGTAGCAGTGTGGCACACTCCTCCTCGGTATTGTTCTCACTTTCAGGACAACTAGCATTAGTGATCTCCACTCACAAGGAATAGTCAATCTACAGCCAACGACCCATTTGAAACGTCACACACATTGAAGTGGCTGTCGAGTGATGGATAAGTTATAATTATTCTTGGCAGGGCTTTAAAGCGAAGCTCCACCCAGAAGGGGAAGCTCCACTCTCCCCCCCCTCCGCTGCCACATTTGGCACCTTTTGGGGGGGGAGGGGGTACCTGATTTTGACAGGTGCCTGCTCCCAATTCCAGCTTAGTGTGCAGCAGTGAACGGAGATGGAAGTTCTACCCCCTGTCCTCCTTACCCCGCAGCCGGCCCATTCTCAGAGCGCAGCGTGCTTTGCGCATGCACAGTAGGGAGCTAGCTGTGAAACCGCAAGGCTTCCCTGCTGGTTTTCCTTAGCAGAGATGGTGGTGGCAGCACCCGATTGAAAAATCAGCTCGGGTGAGAATACCGCTCAATTCCAGGTAAGTGCCCTAATATTAAAAGTCAGTGGGCCAGATTCAGGTCCAAATACGTTACGCTGTGGCGGCGTAACGTATCCCATTTATGTTACACCGCCGCAGGTTTACAGCGTAAGTGCCTGATTCACAAAGCTCTTACCTGTAAACTTGCGGCGGTGTAACGTAAATCCGCTCGGCGCAAGCCCGCCTAATTCAAATGGGGCGGGCACCATTTAAATTAGGCGTGTTCCCGCGCCGAACGTACTGCGCATGCTCCGTCCGTCAAATTACCCGACGTGCATTGCGCTAAATGACGTCGCAAGGACGTCATTGGTTTCGACGTTAACGTAAATGGCGTCCAGCGCCATTCACGGACGACTTACGCAAACAACGTGAATTTTAAAATTTCGACGCGGGAACGACAGCCATACTTAACATTGGCTAGGCCACCTAGAGGGCATCCTTAGTTTTACGCGGCGTATCTCGACGGAAACAACGTAAATTTAGAGCGACGGGTAAATCGTATGTTCGTAAATCGTCGTAACTAGTCATTTGCATATTCTACACCGACCGCAATGGAATCGCCACCTAGCGGCCGGCCTGGAATTGAATCCTAAGATCCGACGGTGTAAGTCAATTACACCTGTCAGATCTTAGGGCTATCTATGCGTAACTGATTCTATGAATCAGCCGCATAGTTACGACAGGCGGATCACAGAGATACGACGGCGTATCAGGAGATACGCCGTCGTATCTCTTTTGTGAATCTGGCCCAGTATTTGTAGCTGCTGATTTATTTATTTTTTCCGAAGTAGTCTGGAGCTCCTCTTTGAAGGGATACATAGTGGAAGTCATTTTCCAAGATGGCTATAATATCTTTGCGCATTGTGACCGCTCATTAATGGGGGTCATGACTCTCTGTTAAGCCTATTTGTATGGCACAGTGGTGGAGAGACGTTCACATTGTTGGGCAAATTTACCCTTTTAAAGATCATCTTTTGTGTTTTACCACATTGTGACAAAGGAAGAGGTGTGAGATTATTTCATTGGCTTTTTATCTTCTATCTTCACCTCATAATAGCACTCTGGTTTATGTATTTGAATATTTATGTTTTTGTTTGGCAAAGCTACATTTGTTGTTTGGGCTTTTAGTTCTACTGACATTGGTGCTTACAGTGGTCAGATTGTGATCATATGTACTAATAGAAAAAAATTGTTTCTCCAATTGCTTAAAGAGGTAGTACTGTAAATGCAGACAAAGAAATAAAAAATCCTGGCCTCCATGCCTTTTTTTTTATTATTTTTTTCTTTGCTGTCAGTTCTTTTTTTTTTACATACAGCTGACAGCTGATGACTCATTGGTTGTTAAGGATTGGAAGGCTGCCTGCTCCTTAACAACTGGCTATTCACAGTTTTTTAAGTAGAAAACAGTGCAATACAATCTGCATTCTATTTGTTTTATTGGTGGGCAGATAAGACATCAGGGGTCTTTTTTTGAAGAGAACGCGTTACCATATTTTGTCACCTATTCGTCACCGATTCGAGTGTATGAAATTAAAGTTACACCCATGCACTTAAAACCCCCCCCCCCATCCTCACATACACAAAATGTTTGAGTGCCCCCGCCCCCACATACATGAACGTGTAAATGTACACATCAGGGGTGCCTATGTTCAAAAACTTAAATTGTGCTACACATATTGAGCTAGATTCAGGTACAGCGGTGTACCTTTTGGCCCGCATAGCGCATCTCATGTGCGCTACGCCGACGTAAATCAGGGAGCCCAGAAAAGTATTCTGAAAGATCCCGCGCCGTACGTTGCGCCGGCGTAGTGTAATTAGCCCGGCGTAAGCCCGCCTAATTCAAAATAGGTAGGGGGCGTGCTTTATTTAAATTAGCCGTAACCCAATGTAAATGAATTGCCGTTCGTACGGCGCATGCGCGCGCATGCTCAGAATCACGTCACATATACTTCCTAAGAAACGTCGGCGCAATGCTTTCGACGTGAACGTAACCTACGCACAGCCCCATTCACGTACCACTTACGTAAACAACGTAAAATTTGACGGCTGTTCCGACGTCCATACCTTAACATTGACTGCGCCTCATATAGCAGGGGTAACGTTACGCCGGACGTAAGCCTTACGTAAACGGCGTAGCGGGCGCAAGTACATTCGTGAATCGGCGTATCTAGCTCATTTACATATTCTATGCGTAAATCTACGGAAGCGCCCCTAGCGGCCAGCGTAAATATGCACCCTAGATACGACGGCGTACTAACACTTATGTCGATCGGAGGAAGCTGAAATTCAGGCGTATCTAGCTCCCTGAATAGTACGCATAGATACGACGGCGCATCTTCTAACTTACGCGCCGTATCAATAGATACGCCGATGTATAAAGCCTTGGTGAATCTAGCTCATTATTTATTGCCACTTACACTAGAGAGAGATCAATAACTCTATGCCCATTATTCATGATTAACTCTAAACTGACAACCTGTATGGAGATAATTTTTACTGAAATGATATGTTTAATCAACTGTTACGCTAATACTGTGTGACATAAAAAACTGAAACTACCGCTATTTTATTCTCTAGGGTGTCTGCTTTTAGAAAATATAATATGTTTGAGGGTTTTATGTAATCTTCAGGCCTAAAACAATTTTTCAACAGATGTCCAAAAAACTGTGGCAGAGAAAGGAATAATGTGTGGCTTTGTGCATGTGAAAGATCAGTTTCAGGTTGAATTATGTTATTACTTTTTTCTATAGGTGAAGGTCTGGTGGATCAGATTCTACTGGATGAGTATGGACATTCACTGACTCCAGAGCTGAAAGGTAAATAAAATATATAGATTATATACAGGTTTAACTGATACTCACCTTTCACCTTATTGTTAAAGGTTGTGGGAGCAGAAACAAATGTATGTAGCTTTTTGACTATGTGGTTATATTTCAAAATGCTTTGTTTAGCTAGAATGCAGTCTGTTACTTGGTATTAATCCAAAATGTGTGAGCAATATTGCGCTTGTGTAACAATAAATTAATCTAAAAAGTTGCAACATTAATTGTGAGATATTGTACACGACAAAAATACAGGACACCAAATATGTTGCACTAAATGAAAAAGGAATTCATATCCGAGTAGTGAATCATAAAGTCTTTAAAGTCCAAAAACGCATAATAAGTGTGTAGCCAAAGAAAACAACTCATGACTGTTGTATAATCTATGTCATCTCAGATTTTACCCCTTACACACATTGCTATACCTTACAAAGTAACTTAGACCAGACCGAGGGTGTGGAGTAAACATGGCCGTAGCAGCCTCCTTTATTTAAAATTATAAACGTTTAACATACTCAAAAACCAGATTTCCATAACCCAGGGTGTGATCAATAATGGAGGAAAACTTTATTAGAACTTTTTGTACCATTCCTGCACTGCGGCCTTCTTCTTCCGATAACAGGCCTCAAGCCGACTTACTGACTCAAAGACAAACTTGACCGCAGTGCCCCATTTCCATTACTTCCAGCTTAGCCTCCGCTTGCTGTAATCCCAAACCTCAGGACCCATACCAACGACAAGTCCTGACCGTGTTTTCCTGGTATTTCCTCCTCCTGCAACACGACCGACACCCGCCACTGCCACGACACAGGCAAACGTCATAATCTGGATAGATAGGAAAGACAAAGAAAAAACACCCCCAAACCAAAACCCAAATTTCATCAAACTTAGGGAAGGGTGGGTGGGAAATTCACTAGGGGCAGTGTTACAGCTGTGGGCGGGCTCTTCCTTTTTATACTGCCCTGCCCTACCCCTCCCCTATTCCCACTGCCAATCCCCTGCCCTCTCTCTTTCCTTTCCTGCTTAACCCCCGTCATGCCCGCCCTCCGCCTATGGCATTCTTTATTCTTTGGCTCCGGGCTTTTCTTGACTGTTGTATAATCTATGTCATCTCAGATTTTACCCCTTACACACATTGCTATACCTTACAAAGTAACTTAGACCAGACCGAGGGTGTGGAGTAAACATGGCCGTAGCAGCCTCCTTTATTTAAAATTATAAACGTTTAACATACTCAAAAAACAGATTTCCATAACCCAGGGTGTGATCAATAATGGAGGAAAACTTTATTAGAACTTTTTGTACCATTCCTGCACTGCGGCCTTTTTCTTCCGATAACAGGCCTCAAGCCGACATACTGACTCAAAGACAAACTTGACCGCAGTGCCCCATTTCCATTACTTCCAGCTAAGCCTCCGCTTGCTGTAATCCCAAACCTCAGGACCCATACCAACGACAAGTCCTGACCATGTTTTCCTGGTATTTCCTCCTCCTGCAACACGACCGACACCCGCCACAGCGCACCACTGTAAACACCTTTACAGTTGGGCGACCCTCCACACCCTAAGGGCCCTCTGAATCCCGTCCTGCAGCCCTAGCACCCACATGTCTATTCCTACATCTGTCAAATGCACCCCATCCCTGCGCAAATACCGCCACGTCCCCTCCT
Source organism: Rana temporaria (assembly GCF_905171775.1). NCBI lineage: Eukaryota > Metazoa > Chordata > Amphibia > Anura > Ranidae > Rana > Rana temporaria. The sequence continues at coordinate 53,289,065 of NC_053492.1, forward strand.
ATAGCTCCATGTGCCGAATGACCAACCCCCCATTCCTCTCCATGAACCTCCCAATGTCCCTGTTTACCTTTCTCCTGGCCCTGTTGATGCCCCCCCAAGATCTGGCAAGGCGCCACGACGTACGAGACACCATGTCAGACCATACAACTACCATCTCCGGAAATGCCATGCGCAGCCTGAGGACATCAAACTTTATGTCCTTAGTCAGGTCTAACATGGACTTCAGGCCGAGGTCGTTCCCGCCCACGTGCAAAACCAAGACATCGGGCGGTCTGTCCAACCACGCATATTTATGCACCTCGGGCACGAGCCTGCTCCAAAGCATCCCACGCACCCCTATCCAGCGAATCCTAGCCTCCTCCCTAGGAAACCCCAGCTGTCTACCTCCCGGTCTGGCCTCGGCCCTCTTTGCCCCCCAATACACGTATGAGTGCCCCATGATCCATATCAATGCCGGCTCCGAACCTGTAAAACAAAAAGAAAATTCTCCAGCGTAACCTAGCCGCCCCAACTAATAGGCTTCACAACACCACACAGTTATCAATCCCCCCCCCCCCCTTAAAGTTCCCCCTTTTCTTACAGCTGGACTAACAAATGAGGGCGTACATAGATACGAAACCTATTAGACTCCCATCTCCCTATTTTTTTCACTGACTCATCATCTAAACCATTCCTGGCTGCCTCTGTAGCTGCTCCGATCCTAAACGAGTGGGCTGAATATTCCCTGTCCGCCAGGCCCAAAACCCTCAAACCAGAGAGAAATACCGCCGTGAATTGAAACTTGGATAAAGGGGACCCATCTGCGTGTATCAGGAAGGACTGCCCAACCTCCGGGCGATTTTCCAGAAAACTACTTATCGCCCCCACCGGACAAACCGGCGACCCCGGTACCCCAAAGACCATGACCCTCTTCCCTTTCCCCTTTTGATCCGTCTTGGATTTTCTCAGCCATAGTGCCACCCTATCACTCTCGCAACTTACCTCGTTCCTCCAGATCCCTCCCTGTATCTTCTTGGAAGCGCTAACCAATTCCCCTATCCGGAAAGCCCCAAAGAAGGCTAACGCAAATGCCGCACGAAATAATGCGACTTCATAGGCCGAGGCGCAGACCTCCGGCAAACACTCGAACAAACCCTTCAGCACCCCAAACGACACTGGCCGTCTGGCGTCCTTGTTGGTTTTTCCCCGCCTATACCCCTTCAATGCCTGTCTCACCCAAAATTCTTTAGTGAAATCCGGTAGGCCTTGCCATTTTAATAAAAATGCCAATTCCGCCACTTTCTTATTCAGGCCCGAAACCGAGACCCCTCCCTCCATTAACCTCGCCACAAAGTATAACATCAGTAACCTTCCATCCGGACCCTTGACGTCGACCCCAGTATCGCGGACAACATCCTCCCACTCCTGCCAGACCTTGCTGTAGGCGGCCCACGTCGTCTCACTCACCGACCTGCGAATCCACCCCTGCGCTACTCCAAGGCAATTTTTCACAGCCCGTCGGGACAGGTGAGTCCTTTTTTCTCCGCCTCCGGCACCAACTCCCGAAACCTGTCCCACTGAAAATGAGACAACGCATCAGCGATGACGTTTTCAACCCCGGGGATGTGCACTGCATAAATAAATATATTCAATTGCATGCAACGTAAAGTTAGCCTCTGAAGCATACTCACCACCGGTGGTGATGACGCAGACATTTTGTTAAGCACCTGAACAACTCCCATGTTGTCTACGTGGAAACGAACCTTTCGATCCCGAAAGGACTCGCCCCACAGTTCCACCGCCAGCACCACCGGAAACAATTCCAGGAGCACCAGGTTTTTTGTGAAACCCGCCTGTACCCAACTCGGCGGCCAAGCGCCCGCACACCATTGTCCTTGGAAAAAGGCTCCAAAACCCGTGGAACCCGCTGCGTCAGTAAATAACTCCATGTCATAATTGCTAACCGGCCCCGCCATCCACATGGCCCTACCATTAAAGGACTCCAGAAAGCTGAGCCACACCCGTAAATCCCGCCTGTGCATTTTACCCAAACGGATAAAATGGTGCGGTGAACGCACCCCTGCCGTGCTGGCCGACAGCCGTCGACAAAAGGCCCTGTCCATGGGTATAATGCGACAGGCAAAATTGAGCTTGCCCAGCAAGGATTGGAGAGCTCGCAGTGTTACTTTCTGCGACGACAACATACCTCTGACTTCTTCCTTCAGCGCATCCACTTTGCCCTCCGGCAAACGGCACTCCATGGCAGCCGAGTCTATCGTGATCCCCAAAAAGGTAATCATCGTCCTCGGCCCCTCTGTCTTGTCCGGGGCCAACGGGACCCCAAAGCAGTCAGCCATGTGCTCCAGTGTCCCCAATAGTACCGCACACGTCCTGGATCCGGCCGGTCCCACGCACAGGAAGTCATCTAGGTAGTGGTTGATGGAACTAACCCCCGATACTTCCCTGACCACCCATTCCAGGAATGAACTAAATTGCTCGAACAGAGCGCAGGATAGCGCGTATGAGATGCGCTACGCTGGCACAAAGATGCGCCGATCTACGTGAATCCCGCTAAATGTGTCCAGTCAAGCCTCGCCCTCACTAATGCAATCCTGCGGTTCAAACAGGCAACCAAGCCCCCCCAGACTGGGGGGCACACTCAAGGGCCACCGACAGCCTCCTCAGCTCTCCATCTTTCACCCAACTGCTCCTGCTGGCATGACCCATGCCTATTTATGAGTAGGATGACCACGTGTCCCGGATTACCCGGGACAGTCCCGCATTTTGCAGGTTTGTCCCGGGCACATTTATTCCAGGACAATACAGTGTCCCAGAATGAAACTGACACAGCCACCCCCCGGGCCAATCTGATGCCCCCAAAAAGGCCACCACATCACCGCTTTACTCACTGACAGTACTTGTCCTGGCTGGGAATGCCTGGAGAAACACAATCCCGCCCCCTGCTTGTGATTGGGGAAATTGTAAATCGCGCCTCTTGTGTCCAATCACTGTGCTGTGATTCGTTACAACACAAACTGATTTTTGGGAAGGGAGGGTGTCCCTGAATGGTAGTTTGGAAATGTGGTCACCCTATTTATGAGGTGGCCTGCCCCCTGCCAGCCCTTTTTACTAGGGATTGACCGAGGTCCTCATAAATATTCTATGCCCCAGAAAACAGGGAGAGGCACTAGAAGAGCTGCCAGGATGAGTCATCCAGCCTAACTCACTGAACCCTGACCCAGATTCACAGCTTAGGCTTAGCCCTGAGCTAAAAATAAATTTCCCTACTCTAAGAAACTACAATACTAACTAGCACACACTATTGGGTGCTACAGTTATGTAATGGAATAAATGTCCTAGAAAGGTTATTGTTGATTGAAAATGTATACTACGACGCAGCGCATAAATACACTACATAACAATACAGTTCCAAGCATACAAATAAATTACATTCATCCATCCTGCGGTATGACGCCTGATGTGTTGCGCAGAGTAATGTAACCCTGAAACATCACATCATGCATGACGCCGCATTACCCTGAAAACAGTACTTCAAAAACGGGTCAAAGTCATATACTGTCAAAGTAGTATTCAAATGGGCAACGGGTGTAATTGGGGGGGGGGGGGTATGGGAGGGAAATATGTCAGCACCCTCCCTGCCAGTTTAGTGGTTGGGGGATTTGAAATCCCTATTTTTCTCCATCAAGACTTTTAGGACAGACCAGTTTGTCCTTTTCATGGAAGCCTTGGGAGATCACATAACCGGAGCACTCTGAAAATAGGTAAGTATTTGCATCTTCCATCTACAGGGTAGTCAGTGTAGATCAAAGGTCTCCAAACTATGGCCCTTCAGTTCTTCAGGAACTACAATTCCCATCATGCCTAGTTATATCTGTAAATGTCATGCCTTGTACACACAACCAGTTTTCACAATGAGAAAACTGCCATTTTTTTTATATTGGTCGTGAAAAACGGTCATGTGTATGCTCCCCAGCAGTTTTCTCGACGAAAAAACTGCCCACAAAAAAAATGAAACCAGCTCTCTTTTTTCTCGTTGTGTTCCCGTCAGTCTTTTTCTCATCACGAAAAACGGTCGTGTGTATGCTTTTCTGAAGGGAAATAAACATGCATGCTCAGAATCAAGTATGCAGCCCAAAGGGTGGTGCCATTTGAAAGGAACTTCCCCTTTATAGTCACGTTGTACGTGTTGTACGTAACCACGCTTTGGTCGGAAGTTTTTTTGCATGAACGTGTGTATGCAAGCAGGGCCGGCCTTTGCGGTGTGCGGACAGTGCGATCGCTCAGGGTGCCATAGCAACATGGGCGCCTGGCGACCGCAAAGATTTTTTAATTCGCCCGCGTATTAAGTAGTGGGCGGGGGGCGTGCCGCACACTGGGGGTGTCAGGCCGGCGCCCCCGCGACTAAAGAGGACCTTTCCGGGTGGCATGGCGTGGTGCCGGGTGCCTGGCTTTGCAGGGGGGGGTGCCGTGCAAGCCGCATCCCAGCGAGCCGTCGGCACACCCGTGACCTGGCCGCAGTGATTCTCCTTCGGCAGCTCCGCGGGTCTGAGTCTCGGCTGCCTGTGACTGTCTCAGTCACGCAGCCGAGCAGTGAAGCCTCCTCCCCCTTGCCTGTACTGTGTGTGCAGCACGCGGCAAGCAGGTTATCTGAGCCTGCTTGCTTTACAGGGCTGAAGGGGGGGTCGTCTGTATTTTAGGGGGGTCTGCACTGTAGGGTGTGATCTGTATTGTGGGTGGGGGGTTGTTTTCTGTATTGTGGGGGGGGGGTTCTTTATTGTTGGGGGGGGTCTGCTGCACTGTAGGGGTTGATCTGTATTGTAGGGGGGGGGTGTTTTCTGTATTGTGGGGGGGTTCTTTATTGTAGGGGGTGTTCTGTAATGTGGGGGGGTTCTTTATTGTAGGGGGGTCTGCACTGTAGGAGTGGTCTATTGTAAGGGGGGGGGGGTGTTCTTTACTGTTGGGGGGTCTGCACTGTAGGGGTGGTCTATTGTAGGGGGGGGGTTCTGTATTGTAGGGGTAAATCTGTATTGTAGAGGGGGTTCTGTATTGTAAGGAGAGATCTGTATTTTAGGGGGAGGGGGTATGCACTGTACGGGGGTCTGCGTAACATGCAGGGGGTCCAGAACTGTTAGGGGGGTGTCTGTGTTACATATAGGTGTTCAGGGCTGTGTAATGTAAAGGTGTGCAGGGTGCTGTGTAATGTAAAGGGGCCCAGAGGTGCAGGGTGCTATGTAATGTAAGGGACCCAGTGGTGCAAGGTGCTGTGTAGTGTAAAGGGGTCCAGAGGTGCAGGGTGCTGTGTAATGTAAGGGGCCCAGTAGTGCAAGGTGCTGTGTAGTGTAAAGGGGTGCAGACTGCTGTGTAGTGTAAAGGGGTCCAGAGGTGCAGAGTGCTGTGTAATGTAAAGGGGTCCAGAGATGCAGGGTGCTGTGTAATGTAAAGGGGTCCAGAGGTGCAGGGTGCTGTGTAGTGTAAAGGGTCCCAGAGGTGCTGTGTAATGTAAAGGGGTCCAGAGGTGCAGGGTGCTGTGTAATGTAAAGGGGTCCAGAGGTGCAGGGTGCTGTGTAATGTAGAGAGGTCCATTGGTGCAGTTGTGGAGAGAGGGTACACAGTAGTGACAGAGATATTGAAGGATGCAGGGGGCACAGTGGGGTGTTTTTACATTTTATGGGGGGGGGGGGGGCAGATATAGAATCCGCCCCGGTTGCCAAATGCTCAAGGTACACCTGGCAGGCCACAGGCGGATTCTGCCGGAAAGACGGCATGGCGGCTGTCCTTGCCTTGCTATGAGGAGCTCATATGCAATGCGCACTGAAAAGAAAAAGGAGGGCAAAAATCCACAGAAGCAGGCAGCGGATGTAAAAACTTTTTTCTGTAAGTAAATTCTTTTTTTATAAGTGCAGTGTACTGCTTAATGTCTGTTTTGTATTTTCTTTTTTAAATAGGGTGTTTCTTAAAGGAACTGTAAATGCAAAAGTTAAAAAATACTTTATTGTAATTATGTTTGATATTTGATAGTAAATTTACAGGTAGTGGTATTATACCATGTGATTTACTTTATATGTGGCGTTATTATAGCGTGCGATTTACTTTATATGTGGCGTTATTATAGAGTGTGATATACAGTATATGTTGAGTTATTATAGCGTGTGATTTACTTTATATGTGGCGTTATTATAGCGTGTGATTTACTTTATATGTGGCGTTATTATAGCGTGTGATTTACTTTATATGTGGCGTTATTATAGCGTGTGATTTACTTTATATGTGGCGTTATTATAGCGTGTGATTTACTTTATATGTGGCGTTATTATAGCGTGTGATTTACTTTATATGTGGCGTTATTATACCGTGTGATATACAGTATATGTGGCGTTATTATAGCGTGTGAATAAAAGTTGTATTTTTATCATAGCTTGTAATCTTTTTGTTGGGAACTTAACGGAATGGAAGGCTTTAAATGGAGCCGGTATTGGAGAGAGGGGTGTGGTTACCAAGGGGCGTGGTTACTGAGGGGCGTGGTCACTAGGGGGCGCTGTAAAGATTTCTCGCACAGGGCGCCTAAAGGCCTAAGGCCGGCCCTGTATGCAAGTCAGGCTGGAAAGGAATCACGTCGGGAAAAAAAGTTTTTTTTCCTGCTGAGAAAAATGGTTGTGTGTACGAGGCATTAGAGTTTTACAATGCCTCATGGGACTTGTAGTTCCGCAACAGCTGGAGGGCCGTAGTTTGGAGATCCCTGTGGGTGGGAACAGTTCTAAGCTTTTTTCTAGCCTGAAATTCCACTTTAAACAGCGTCCATTTGTTTGTAACTCTGCTGAAATCCAGTGCCAGCCACAAAACTGCTCATTGTGAAAAACTATAGCCAGAGTTGTCAAACTTCTAAAGTGACATTCACTAATACAACACAAAAAAGTTACTATTAAATCCTAATTTTTTTTTTTTTTATTTTAACGCAGATGCAAATACTTGTTTGTTGTAAATACTTGTTTGTCTTTCCTAGTGGTCCCCTGATTGTTGGCCTTAAATTTCCTAATTCTAATAAAGGTGTTTTAAACACTTAAGCACCCATTTACCTTCGATATAAGCACTCGCAACCCGGTCTGAAGCTCCGTGAGCGCGCCCGCGGGACCCGCGGACCCGATCGCCGCGGGTATCCCGCGAACGGCCACCGGAGCTGAAGAACGGGGAGAGGTGGAGAGGTGTGTGTAAACACCTACCCTGTTCTTCATTGTGGCAGTGTCAGTGACCGTCTGTTCCCTGATAGTGATGTCGCGAACATAAAATTTTCCGTTTGGAAACGGCGAACGCGAATTTCCGCAAATGTTCGCGAACGGGCGAACCGCCATAGACTTCAATAGGCAGGCAAATTTTAAAACCCACAGGGACTCTTTCTGGCCACAATAGTGATGGAAAAGTTGTTTCAAGGGGACTAACACCTGGACTGTGGCATGCCGGAGGGGGATCCATGGCAAAACTCCCATGGAAAATTACGTAGTTGACGCAGAGTCTGGTTTTAATCCATAAAGGGCATAAATCACCTAACATTCCTAAATTGTTTGGAATAACGTGCTTTAAAACATCTGGTATGATGTTGTATCGATCAGGTAGTGTAAGGGTTACGCCCGCTTCACAGTGACAGACCAAACTCTGACAGACCAAACTCCCCATTTAATGCACCACAAACAACCGCAAACAGTCCATTTGCACAACCGCAAACTCCCCATTTGCACAAGGTTGGATACCAAGATAGCCATGTCCCGTTCCTTGTCCTCACTTGCAGACAACTAACTGCTATTCTATTACAGTCAAAATAGTTTTTTTTTTTTTTTTTTATGTAATCTACTGTGACACCAGATATGAGTGGTGGCACTGGGCAAGTGGGCACAGTATACGCTGTGAGACAGACACACACGCTGGCAGGCAACTGCAATTAGATTACAGAGGGAAAAAAAAGCAGACTGATGTACTAGCCCTAAAAAGGTTTTTTTGGGGTGCTGTCAGGACGCTGTCCTTACAGCAGAGATCAGATGAGTCTTTCAGGACTGGAGTGGACACTGAATACACTGGCCTAGCTATCGATTTCCCTATTAAATCAGCAGCAGCTAACTGTCCCTCCTCTCACTAAGACTGCAGCTTCCGAATGAATCTAAAATGGATGCTGTCCAGGAGGTAGGAGGGTCTGGGAGGGAGGGTATGCTGCTGATTGGCTGGAATGTGTCTGCTGACTGTGAGGTACAGGGTCAAAGTTTGCTCAATGATGACGAATAGGGGGCGGACCGAACATCGCATATGTTCGCCCGGCGCGGCAAACGCAAACAAGCTATGTTCGCCGGGAACTATTCGCCGGCGAATAGTTTGGGACATCTCTATTCCCTGATATAGGGAAAGACGATCACTGACATCACACGTCCAGCCCTGCCCCCCTACAGTTAGAAACACATATGAGGTCACACTTAACCCCTACAGTGCCCCTAGTGGTTAACTTCTAAACTGCAATTGTCATTTTCACAGTAAACAGTGCATTTTTATAGCACTTTTTGCTGTGAAAATGACAATGGTCCCAAAAATTTGTAAAAATTGTCCGATGTGTCCGCCATAATGTCGCAGTCACGAAAAAAAAATCGCTGATCGCCGCCATTAGTAGTAAAAAAAAAATATTAATAAAAATGCAATAAAACTATCCCCTATTTTGTAAACGCTATAAACTTTGCGCAAAACAATCGATAAACGCTTATCTACCAAAAATAGGTAGAAGAATACGTATCGGCCTAAACTGAGAATTTTTTTTTTAGATATATATTTGGGGGATATTTATTATAGCAAAAAGTAAAAAATATTGCATGTTTTTTCAAAATTGTTGCTCTATTTTTGTTTATAGCGCAAAAAATAAAAATCGCAGAGGTGATCAAATGCCACTAAAAGAAAGCTCTATTTGTGGGGAAAAAGGGATGCCAATTTTGTATGAGAGCCACGTCGTACGACCGCGCAATTGTCAGTTAAAGCGGCGCAGTGCCGAATCGCAAAAAGGGGCAAGGTCCTTAACCTGCATAATGGTCCAGGTCTTAAGTGGTTAAAGTGCAGCAGCATAAATATGAATATGTGTCCACTCTATAGCAAATTCCCATATACCACTTCAGTTCTAGTGCAATAAAAATCCAAATCTTCTTGATAATCCAAAAAGCACCAAACTCTTCACCATAAATGGACCAACAGTGTGTCCACCACCAAAGACCCCTATGTGTATTTTCTCACCTTATTTTGTGACCCCAACTAAAATGGAGGTCAGAAGCGCTTCATAAACTGTACCTTTGGTATCAGCCAGACTCCTGGTTCTTTAAATGTTTATTTCCACTCTTCCAGTAGGTATTCCCATGCAAAAGCACAAAGAAAGAAAAAATGCCACTAACAAGGGTGACCCGTCCCCCTCTGACGCAACGCAGGATTCCCATTGCATCACTGGGTAACCCCAGCGATTCCCCTTGCGTCTCTGGCCCCGCTATCAGCTATATAAGAGCTGTCAGGCTGGCGGTGCTTCATTCGTCGGGTGCCTCCGGTGGAGGCAGGATCGTGTGCGGCGTATCCTCGCTGGAGATCATTGCTGGAGATTGTCCCAAGCCGTCTCCTGTTGTTTTTAACATTTTGACACTTTTTTTGGTGAAATGGTAGGGGTACTATGTACTCTTTACCAATTCACATAGGGGGGCGTGGGATCTGGTGGTCCCCTTTGTTAAAGGGGGCTTCCAGATTCTGATAAGACCCCCACCCACAGACCCCCACAACCACCAGGCAAGGGTTTTGGGGATGAGGCCCTTTTCCCCATCAAAATGGGGACATCCTCCCCATTTCGAGGGCATGTGGCCTGGTGTGGTTCGGGGGGGGGCTGAATGTGCAATGGAGGTATTTGCTAAAAATATTAGTAATTTTAAAATGGTAAAAGGCAGAAAACAGCACCAGCATCTGCAGCATATACTATATTGTACAATTTGTGAGTGTTAATATTACCTGAAAGTATACAGTTTTTCTAATGCATTACATGATGATTCTAGTGTAGTATGGTTAGTGAAAATGTAGTAATAGACAGATTAGACCATAAAGGAGAAGCTAATTACATGAACTGAAATTTGGTGAGGTTACCGGAAACACCAAAAGCAGAACGCAATCTGGGGTGCTCACATGTGAAGAATACATCTGTCCCCATGCAGTTCTTTCTATGGAGATGATTGCACTCAAATGCTTCGGGTTTCGCCAGATCCAAATTTTTAAGTAGTATGGTACTGGTGGCCAATGGTGTGGTAAAGATTCAATAGGATTCATGTGTTTTGAGTCTCTCAAACTTATCAAAACTTGTGGCAATCGAGATCTGTTGTATACCCTGTTTCCCCGAAAATAAGACCTACCCTGAAAATAAGACCTAGTGTTATTTTCTAGGAAGGCTGCAATATAAGCCCTACCCCGAAAATAAGCCCTAGTTTAAAATGCTTTAAAATCCTATAATCTATTCTATTACAGCAGTTTATAATGTATAATGTGTGTGTTTCTGTAATATAATTGCGGGAAAGAGAGCTCAAGGTAAAAGAGGTATTTGGCATAGTTATATTACAGAAGTACACACACATTGTAAATTATATAATACTGTAATAGAGTGGATTATAGGATTTTACAAGCAGTTCACACTGGGGAGTCCTGACGGGCAGGGAGAGAGTGGCGGAGAGAAGACAGCACATTACATGGTAAGACCTCCCCCAAAAACATATATAAAAAAAAAAATTCCTCAGTTTAGGCCGATACGTATTCTTCTACCTATTTTTGGTAAAATAAATCGCAATAAGTGTTTATCAATTGGTTTGCGCAAAATTTATAGCGTTTACAAAATAGGGGATAGTTTTATTGCATTTTTATAAAAAAAAATTTTTTTACTACTATTGGCGGCGATCAGCGATTTTTTTCGTGACTGCGACATTATGGCGGACACTTCGGACAATTTTGACACATTTTTTTACAACTGTAGGGGGGTGTGGCTGTAGGACTGACGTCATCGATCGAGTCTCCCTATAAAAGGGATCACTCGATCGATGCAGCCGCCACAGTGAAGCACAGGGGAAGCCGTGTTTACATACGGCTCTCCCCGTTCTTCAGCTCCGGGGAGCGATCGCGACGGAGCGGCTATAAACGAATAGCCGCGCCGTCGTCCCGGATCGCTCCCCGAGGTAAGCCGCCCGCCGCACGCAGCGGAGGGGGTCGCGATCGGACCCCCGACCCGCTAGAAGGCAGGGACGTATATATACGCCCATCTGCCTGTACGTGCCATTCTGTGGACGTAAATAGGCGTGCAGCGGGCGTTAAGTGGTTAACCCGTCCAAAAAAAAACATGCCGATATGTCAACTACCAACAAACTCCTCACTGTGAATAACATTTTCCAGCCGAGACCATATTTGGTCAGTGACACCACAGGGGACCCTGGGTGATATCATTGACCAAATATGCTAATGTCTAAGGAAGAGTATCAACCCCATGTTTGATCCAAATTTTTATCAAAGGTTTTCAGTTAGGCAGGTGGTATGAATTTTTAGGGAATCCAATATGTCTTCTTTTTTTTTTGAACAGTGTTATAGTTTATTATTGTGTGCCATAACATCAATTGATTGTATAGCCACTGGGTCCAGCTAACAATAAGGACTGGTCCACAGAATATCCTCAGTTGCTAGGGTGCAAGTGGCCACTTGTGTTCTAGCAACCAAAGAAACATGTAGCCCCCGCAGCAGGAGGTTGTTATTTAGTAGTAATAGTAATACTGCTACTAAATGAATGACTTCTAGCTCCAACCAGAGGTTTGCTTTGGTGGGTGAACATCCTATTTAGTTTGCCCAGTCACTAAAGGCAAACACCCAATTATTACTTGAAATTGCTGCTCACTTCTGGCTCATATGAAAGAGAGAGGCAGCACTTCTGGGTCAGGTTGCAAGTCCTTCTGACTCTCCATCCTGGGGACCTTCATTTATTCTTCTAAAATGACTTCTGGGTTTTCAGTATATGGGGGCATGTCTGTAAAAAAGTCTCTTGCTAAAATTAAAATATTTTCAAATATATTCCCAGATCTTCAGGAAAAGCACAAACAACATCTGATGGAGAAGACTCAGACTCTAGAGGAGCATAAACCCCCAGGAACTACCATGGAGCCACAAATATTCCTCATCAATGAGCGTTATGTGAACTTGGTTGTAGTCTCCACTGATCAGTTCAGGCAGCGTCAACAAAATGAGCTAATACAGACTGGAGTAAAACTTGAGAAACTCTTGAAGGAAACACAAACTGGACTGCAACACATTTCCCCCAACAAGCTGTTCCGCTGGAACCACCACTCACAATGTGTACCACATGCAGTAATGGTGAGTGGTGTTCCAGGAATAGGGAAGACAACACTGATGCAGAAGTTTGTCTTTGACTGGGTGACTGGAAAACTCTACCAGAGATTTGCTTTTGTCTTCTTCTTCCGATTCCGGGACCTTAATAAACTTGGAGAGGTCAGCTTCGAGGAGATGATTGTTCAGAAATATCCATATCTGGGGAGTCAGATTGGCAATATTTTACAACATCCAGAGAATCTTCTGTTTCTATTTGATGGCTTAGATGAAAGTGTTCTCCAAATAGATTTCAGATCAAGCATACTGTGCACCAATCCAAAATGGAGGAGAGATTTCAGCACTATTGTGTCTAATTTGGTAAGGCAGAATCTTCTTAAGGGTTGCTCTGTACTGATAACCAGCCGCCCAGCAAGACTGGCATCAGTTGATACTGGTGTTTTTCAGAGAATTGCTGAAATCATGGGATTTCTCCCCGGAAACAGACAAATCTATTTTAGACATTTCTTTGGAAATAAGGAGTTGTCAGAAAAGGCTTTTCATCATGTGAAAGAGAATGACACGCTGTACACTTTCTGTTATATCCCATCATACTGCTGGATCGTCTGTACAGTGTTATCAATGTGCTTCAGAGCCCAACCAACAAACACTGACCAGCTGATGGCATCGTTGCCCAAAACAGTGACACAACTCTTTGTGACTTTTGTCTCCAACCTTCTGGCCAACCACAACCAGAATAAAGATGGTGGTCACACTGTCCGGGAACTACTGACATCTATTGGGTGGATGGCAGAACACGGAGTCATGAATCACATAATTGTATTTGATAAGCGTCATCTGGATTCATTCAGTGTGAGAAATGATAAGCGTCTCTTTTCATGTTTCATGATGGAATCCGGTCAACCTCCTGATGTGGATTTCACCTTCCTACATCTTACTCTTCAGGAGTTTTTGCTGCTTAGTTCATTTTATTAGCTATAATCCTGACGGATTACAAGAAGCACTTGATAAGGCTGAATCTTACAAAGACGGCCGTGCTGAAATATTTGTCCGTTTCCTCTGCGGTCTCTCAGACTCTTCTACTAGATCCATGTTAAAGTCTCATGTGGGAGAATTGTCTACTCAGGCTGCGAGAGATGTCATCACCTGGATCCAGAAGAAAACTACAGAAGAAAAAAGTCTTGACAAATCCATAGCAGACAAGAGAGAACTTCTAAATGTACTCTACTTTCTTTATGAGAGCAGAAATACATTTCTTATGTCACAATGTATTGGATCAAACAAAGTTGACTTTTCTGGTGTTCCTCTCAGTCCTCTGGACTGCTCTGTGTTGTCTTTTATCCTCCAATCCTGCAGAGAGACAGAAGAAATACATTTAAGTAAATGTAATATTCAGATTGAAGCACTGAAAAAAATTATACCAGCTCTAGCCACAAGCAAGACCTTAAGGTAAAGATGAATATGGTTATTTTTTGTGCAGTTGTCTTATATAATTATGTGAACATAATGTAATAAGATAATTTATTGTTAAATAAATGTAGCACTACCCCCGTAGGAGCTGCTGGTTTGTTTTGGGTGGCATGTTACCTCATGGCTCCTCCGCTGTCTTAGGGGTGTATGGTGAATGTAGCAGTAACGGAATGTTCACGACAGGTGTCTGGGATTCCGCACTGCGTTGCTTTAACTGACAATTGTGCGGTCGTGCGACATGGCTCCCAAACAAAATTGGCATCCTTTTTCCCCCCACAAAGAGCTTTTTTTGGTGGTATTTGATCATCTCTGCGGTTTTTATTTTTTGCGCTATAAACAAAAATAGAGCAACAATTCTGAAAAAAAAAAAATATTTAGGCCAATACGTATTCTTCTACTTATTTTTGGTAGAAAAAAAAGGGCTATAAGCATTTATTGAATGGTTTGCGCAAAAGTTATAGAGTTTACAAAATAGGGGATAGTTTTATGGCATTTTTATTAATATTTTTTTTTTTACTAGTAATGGCGGCGATCACCATTTTTTTTTTCATAACTGCGACATTATGGCGGACACATTGGACACTTTTGACACATTTTTGGGACCATTGGCATTTTCTCAGCGAAAAGTGCTATAAAAATGCACTGTTTACTGGGAAAATGAGAATAGTAGTGAAGGGGTTAACCACTAGGGGGCGCTAAGGGGTTAGGTGTGCCCTAAGGGAGTGATTCTTACTGTGGGGTGTGTGGCTGTAGGTGTGATGTCACTGATCGTCATTCCCTATAACAGGGAACAGACGATCAGTGACATTGCCACGGAGAAGAACAGGGAAGGTGTGTTTACACACACCTCTCCCCGTTCTTCAGCTCCTGTGACCGATCGCGGGACACCGGCAGCGATCGGGTTCGCGGGTCCCGCGGGCGCGGTCACAGAGCTTTGGACCAGGTCTGGGCTGGGCTCTTAAAGGCGAGGTACAGGTACGTGCCTGTGCCCAGCCGTGCTATTCTGCCAACGTATATCGGTGTTAGGCGGTCCTTAAGTGGTTAGTTATATTTGGATATTAATACAGATTGGTCACATTGGTTAAAATTAATGTCATACTGTAGATCAAAATGGAGATTAATAATAAAAAAAAAATCTATGGAATGTATGCAACAATTTTCTGGTATCATTCTCTCATTCAGTTTGGAAGATAATGACCTGATAAACATTTCCTGCCCCCATCTGGCATCTGGAATAAGAAATAACCAGACACTGAGGACACTGATCCTGACTGCGAACAATCTGGAGGGTCCTCATTTCAGTGATCTGATGACAGCTTTGACAACAAGCCGGATAGAGGAATTACAGTGAGTATAACAGAACTGAATTTGTTTGGCAAGTTTACATCCAGAAAATGTAAACCAGCTCCAACCTTATGAAAAAAATAGGAATATAATATATTTTAATTTGAACACATTTTTCTTACTTATATGCAGTGGTGGCTGGTGCTAAAAAATTTTGGAGGGGCGCAAACAAACTGAAAAAAAAACCATCAATTGCAGCCACTGTGCTCATCAAATGCAACTACTTTGCCCATCAAACGCAGCTACTGTGCTATCAAACGCAGCCACTGTGCCCATCAAACCCAGCCACTGTGCCCATCAAACACAGCCACTGTGCCCATCAAACGCAGCCACTGTGCCCATCAAACGCAGCCACTGTGCCCATAAAATGCAGCCACTGTGCCATCAAATGCAGTTACTTTACCCATCAAATGCAGTTACTGTACCCATCAATTGCTGACACTGTGCCCATCAATTGCTGACACTGTGCCCATCAATTGCCGCTACTGTGTCCATCAATTGCTGCCAGTGTGCCCACCAACTGCCGCTACTGTGCCCATCAACTGCCGCTACTGTGCCCATCAACTGCCGCTACTGTGCCCATTAACTGCCGCTACTGTGCCCATCAACTGCCGCTACTGTGCCCATCACCTACTGCCACTGTGCCCATCAACTACCGCCACTGTGCCCGTCAACTGCCGCTACTGTGCCCATCAACTGCCGCTACTCTGCTCATCATGGCGAACGCTGTTCACTGTTTTGGATGCCTATTAGAGCCTACGGCTCTAATCGGGTGCTTCCAAAAAATACTCCGCCACAGTAATTCAGGTGCCCGGCACCCGACACCTGAATAGGGGGTGGCAGCGGCGACCACAGATAGATTCATGCAATGCATAAATCTATCTATTGGTGATAGAGCAGTGCCAGGAGAGGGGGTGGACACACCACCACTGCTTATATGCACAACCTAGAACATTTGTTTTGTAATTATAAACATCTGTGACCAAAGTCTAAATCACCCAGCCATCTCTAAGGGGTCTATGTAAAAATAAATGTGCAGAATCATTCATCCAACGAATCTGCATATTTGTTCTGTGCAAATTGGACAAAATCAGGTGTTTCTTTAGCTATTTTCTATTCTAAAAGAATGTTATTTTATTATTATGACGTAGTAAAATATTATGGCCACTAGATGGAGCTGAGGGGAATGTATACCCCTTTGTAGCAATACATACAATGTAATAATTCTAAAGAATGCTAGTGGAAATTGGAAAATAAATGTAACAAATGTTTAAAGCTTGGCCTGTACATTAACAATATTCACAACAATAGGATGCTGATTTGGACTCTCTGCAGAAAGAAGGTACATTTAGAGTGATTGGGGCACACCTATCATGCCTTTTATAAAACAGGATGTATCTGTAACAGATTTTGAACGTTCTGTAAATACAGTACAGAAAATTGCTAAAGAGGAACTGCAGTCTGCTCACATAATTTGTAATAAAAACACCTTTGCCATTCTGAAACTTCCCTCCAACCACTTTGCATATTATTTTATATATAATGTGATGATTCTGTACTTGCCAAATATGCTTCAGAAATCTCTCTCCACTGAGTCTGGCTGCAGACATTTAAACTGTTGTTAGCTGAAGCTGCTGCCTGTTCACTGCTTGGATTTACACAGACACACAGAGGCACACCTCCAGCTCTGCAGCTCTGATTGGTCCTCTTATGTCTCATCCCTCCTCCCTTCCTGGCAAACTCTCACAAGAGTGAGAGAGAGCTGTACATGATGTCATAAGCTCAGGCTTTTTACCAGACAAGAAATAAGAAGTGGGCTGTATAAGGTGTTTACTGGCAGATCAAAAAAAATATTTTACTATCCAAAGTTAAAGCAATAAAGGCAGAGGATTTAATAGATGGAAAGATGAAAAGATTACTGAAGTTTCGCTTAAGTATCACAAATAAAATATCTTTACCTCTCTTTCTGGAGGTCAACAATTTAGCAAAATGGATCTCTCACAAATCTACCTGTAAAAGAACGTAGAGTAAAATGCCAAATACTTTCTTATACTACTAAATATGCCAAAATCACTGTGCTAGTGCAAATTATTAGTCATTTGTAGCAGGTGTAGACTGCAGTATTTCCTCCAGCCCTGAAGGTGGCACTGTTCCATTAAGGAATAATTGTCCCCTGCTATAGACTGCAGCACCTACTGTAACTTGGGTAGGACAGCATATCTTATTGATACCAAAATCTCGCAAGCCATTTTGGCACAGAAGTGTTTTTTTTTTTTTTTTTAAAGCAGTGACGTGTGAAAACACACCCAAAAACTCCACCCGGTGCCAAAAAAAGTGTACACACATAAAGAGTGTCACAAAACTTGCAACAGGTGTTACACGATCCTCCACTAGGAGGACTTTACCTGATCCCGGGGGCATTAGGCTTTCAGACGGGGACTGAGGTACTCACTAGGTCCATCTGGCCGAAACCAGATGGACCCCTTTCTTTGGAGGGTCTGCCAAAACAGACCCACCCAAGTACTTGGTGGGCTCCCCCGAAGGGAGACCCCATGAGAGAGGGCGAACCAGGCCAGAAGGCCATGTCCACCCCCTCCCAAGACGTTCAGGGCTGGCCCGAGGACCCACACCCTACTAATCACACAGTGACAAAACTGTGTAACACATCAAACAATAAAAGACATGAAAGTGACGAACACAGGGGTAAATAAATAGAAAGTGGGGAGAAGGAAAGTGGAGAAGTGAAAGTGGCCATTGTGCAATTACACTGGCCGGCCCTTCAGCAGGAATCAAAAATTCCTCTGTCCTGGCCAAAAGGCTCGGCCCTAGAGGCAGGTATGAAAAAAGTGTGTATACGAAGTGACCTAGGTGCCAAAACTCGAAGTCTTACAAAGTCGGATTCTGCATCATTTAGTGTGCCTGTAGTGTACGAGTTAGGTAGGGACAGAGCATTCTGTGTTATGTACATGCCTGCCTGGTACATTACTGTTGAAAAGTGCCTTGTGAATATGTAGTGCCCTCTTCTGTCAAAGAAGTTTATAACATGCATGTATACTTAAAGAGAAGTATGGGATTTTTTTCTATCCCATATTCATACTTACCTATTGGATGCAGCATTGGACTGATCTTCATCTGTCCCCCGATGTCTCTGCACTGAGAACCGAGCTACCGAAACATCGCCAATGGTCCAGTTCTCTCACCTCCCCGAGCGGAGAGATGCTGCCTGTCAGTCAGCATCTCTCCTGCTCTGCTCCTCCACACTTATTGGAGTGCTGAGCTATGGAGGGGCGGGGAGCGGCCATCTTATCGGCTCGCTGAGACTGCTATCAGTCCAGGGTACCTGGCGGGTCCAGACTTCCGAAGTCGGGATGATGCAGTGTCTGGACTGATCCTGGTGACATCAGCAGACAGCGGACTTCAGTCACCTCTCTGCTGAAAACGGGTCACAGGAGTGCAAAACGAATTGCACTCCTGTAACCCATATGAAAAAGCCTGACCGAATGAGCCCAGGTTGGACTTCTTCTTTAATTCTTTGGTGCACTGGTTGGGCTCTGCCTACACTTGTAGTCAACAGGATGACAAATCCATCATTCGCTGCAGCGGGACTGGTGACTGGTGAGAGGGACACGAGTGATTTATTTATGGAGCCAAATTGGTGTTAATCCCCAAATTGTAATGGTACCACTATTATTCCCCTGACAGACTGGGCAGAATGTCTGCAAAGTTCTGCATGCATGTTCCAGATCCCTTCAGCATTCCTTTCTGATTTAGCTATCAATTTCCTGGAAGGTGGTGCCCATCAAGCATTGTTAACCTTGCCTGAAAAGGAGGGAGACACCGTAAAAGCCATAAAGGCTCACATGGAAGTTCTGTAGGGTAACATGAACTCCCTGGTGTATCTCCATAATAAATTCCTTCCAGACCTATTAGTTTAACTTCTATAGTTGGGAAGATACTGGAGATTTTAATAAAAGACCACATGGATTAGATTTTTCTAGAAGCGACAGACAGCATGGATTTATGACAGACAGAAGTTGTCAGACAAATTTCTTTTCATAAGGAGGTAAGTAAAACATTAGACAAATGAATGGCTGTGGATGTGGTATATTGGATTTTGCAGGAGCATTGTGCAAGCTAATGTGTAAGGTAAAGTCTACAGGCTTGGACAAATTTGTTTCTAAATGGATAGAAAATTGTCTAAAAGACAATGTTCAGAGAGTAGTGACTAGTGATACTTACTCTGAATGGTCTAAGGTTATCAGTGGTGTACCCCAAGGGATTAAAAGTACCATTTCTGCCTTTGCATATGACACCAAGCTATGAAGTGAAATAACGTCCTTATAGGATGTTTCCAATTTATAAATCAACCTCAATGCTCTGTTTCATTGGGCATACTATGAGGAGAAGAGCTGGGGGAATCCACGGTGGAGAAGGATCTGGGTGTTCTGGGTTATCATAAGCTCAATAATGCAATGCCAAGCTGCGGTTTACAAAGCGAGCAACGTCCTTTCTTGTATTAAGAGAGGTATGGACTCCAGAGAGCGAGATATAATTTTGGCCCTGTACAAATCATTAGTAAGACCTCATCTGGAATATGCACTTCAGTTTTTGGCTCCAGTTCACAAAAAGGATATCGGGGAACTGGAGAAAGTGCAGAGAAGGGCAACCAAACTGATAAGAGGCATGGAGGACCTCAGCTATGAGGAAAGATTGGAGGAACTATAATTTATTCTCTCTGGATAAGAGGAGATTAAAGGAGTTCTCTGACCTAAAACTTTTAACCCCCGCTGTGCCCGGGCTGTAAAACTATACAAAATAAACTTTCACTTACCTGCCTACGATCCCCCGTTTGTTCCGATATCGCCGTCCCGTTCTCCGGTCCCGGTCTCTTCCGCTTCCTGTGTGTTCGTGACTCATAGTGCGCTCAGCCTATCAGCGGCCGCGACGGGACCATGCTGCGGCCGCTGATAGGCTGAGCGCACTATGAGTCCACCGACACACAGGAAGCGAAGAGACCGGGACCGGAGAACGGGACGGCGATATCGGAACAACGGGGGATCGTAGGCAGGTAAGTGAAAGTTTATTTTGTATAGTTTTACAGCCCGGGCACAGCGGGGATTAAAAGTTTTAGGTCAGAGAACTCCTTTAAGTGGTCCAATATACTGAACTTGGTGTTGAGGTTATTCACTTTAAAGTCATCACAGAAGACAAGGGGGCACTCTTTACATCTGGAGGAAAATAAATGTAATCTCAAAATATGGAAAGGCTTCTTCGCAGTAAGAGCTGAGAAAATGTGTAAAGGACTCCCTCTAGAGCTGGTTCTGTCCAAGGCTTGGATTCATTCCTAGATACACATAATATAACTGGATACTAAAATTTATAGGTAAGTTGATCCAGGGAATATTTAATTGCTCCCTGGGGGATCAGGAAGGATTTTTTTCCCCTGCAGGAGCTAATTGCTTTGCTGTTTTTTTTTTTTTTTTTTTGCTTCGTCTAGGTCAACTGTGGGTGTAGGATTGTGTAATCTCTTTTATTGGTTGAACTGATGGACGTGTGTCTTTTTCAACCAGACTAATTATGTAATTATGTAACTATGTAAACAGAATTGGTCCAAGGACAGAGCCCTGGGGCCACCCACTCACAACCCCAAACTATTGTCTTTTTTCAACCAAACTATGTAACATCGTTTGTGATATAAATAATTTTAAACATTTTTTTTACATTTGTCCTTTTCAGTTTGAATGGTAACAACCTTAAAGACAGCTCCTGTCCCCACTTGGCATCTGGAATAAGAAACAACCAGACACTGAGGATACTGAATCTTTCAGATAACATCTGGAGGTCCTCGTTTCAGTGATCTGATGACAGCTCTGACAACAAGCCGGATAGAGCAATTGGAGTGAGTATAACAGGACTAACTAAGATAATAATATTCTGGGACAACTCTATTCGAAATATACAAGCAATACAATAAATAAACACAATGGGCCGATTCAAGAAGCAATTGCGCTGTGTAACCTATGGTTACACAGGCGCAATTGCTTACTTGACCCGGCGTAACGAGTGCTCCTGATTCAGGAACCTCGTTACGCCGACTGCAGCCTAAGATCTGCACGGCATAAGGCTCTTATGCCCGCATATCTCTGGCTGCATTCTTGCGGTGGACGCTAGGTGGCGTTCACATTGTGCTCAGTGTATAGTATGCAAATTGCATACTAACCCGATTCACAACGTTGCGCGAGCCCTGCGTACGCAATTTACGTCGTTTATGTACGGCGGTTTTCGCGCAAGGCTGCCCATGTTACGTATACCCGTCGTTCCCGCATCGCAAAATTTGAATTTTACATTGTTTGCGTAAGTGAATCGTGAATGGCGCTGGACGCCATTCATGTTCACTTTGAAGCAAATGACGTCCTTGCGACGTCATTTGCCGCAATGCACGTCGGGAAAGTTTCCCGATGGAGCATGCGCTCTACGATCGGCGTGGGAACGCGCCTAATTAAATGATTCCTCCCCGCCTCCAACAGGATCATTTAAATTGCGTGCTCTAGCGCCGGGCATTTTGCCAGCACGCCCGCGCAATTCACGGAGCTTCTGCTCCGTGAATCAAGAGCAGCGGAGAAAATTTGCGGGGGCGCAGGGCAAAAACGTTGCCCTGCGCCTCCGTAAATAATGCGCAAATCTCTTTGAATCCGGCCCAATGTTATCAGAATAATGGAATTTTTTATTTTTATTTTCATGAAAGCAACTTTCGTTTAACGTGATAACAAAGGGTAACTTTTTTTATTAAATAAAGAAGTTGTTATACTGCTCAGAGCAGTCCATACCTCCTCTATGCGGCCCCCTACCGCCACTGTCTGCTCCTCCTTCCAGGTACCTTCTTAGCAAGCCGGGTGCTATGGGAGGCACACACACGCACGTTTGTTCTCAAACCAAAATGTGTGTCCATAGACACACACAGCACTGGTAAGCTATGCCCCCTCACTCCCTCCTCACAGGAGTTTTGCTGACAGTATGTGGTCCTGGGTCCTGAGACCCAGGCCCGTCGGAACAAGACAGGCAAACCAAACAACTGCTTGGGGCCCCGAGCTGGTCTGGTGCCCCAGCAAGGCGGGCCCTTGCCGCACCGCCACACCGCCGCTTCCTCCTGCAGTCCGGCCGGCCGGGTACCGTAACCGCGTGGTACAGGAGATTCAGTTTCCTGTTCCTGGCCGGACTGAAAGGAAGTGTACACACTGAGTGCTCACTTCCTTTCAGTCCGGCCAGGAACAGCAAACCGACTCCCCCATGCCACGTGGATGCCAACACATGCCGGCGTGTGGATTCAGTCTTGTGAGGCTTGAAGTTATCATTGTAGAGTGTCTTGTGCTTGGGGATAGCGTATCCTGGATGGCTGGGAGAGGAGTGCTGCGCATACACGTTCAGACTTCCTCCTCCACTAAAGTGCTGCTGAGTAGAGGTAGAGAAGCCAACTAAGGCTGAGCGCTGGGAGGGCATTATTTACACAGCTGGCTGTCTATGTGCATCAGTGCATGAGAAGGCTGAAAAAACGTAGTAATGAGAAGACCTCAAACGCACCAATCCACCCATTCAGGACACACAGAGGAGACACCGACTACATTCTGGTAAATGGGTATACAAACATCACTTTTACTAGAAAGTATAACAAAGTATGAGAGTATTCTATGATCACTGGTCAGGAGGGGATAGATTTCTATATATACACATCTGCACATTGCAATATCACTATGTTGTATGCAGGCATAGAGATTGTAAGATATTCTAACAAATGTAGTAATGTAGTTTTCGGCAGCAATCCCCCCCCCCCCCCCCTGGCCTTAACTTAATAAATTTAGTGGCCATCCCCCTCCCGCTTCTTAACTGAAAATGCCACACATTTGTTTTCTTTGCTTGGGGCCCCCCAAATTCCTTCAAACGGCCCTGGTGAGACGCAAGAAGTAGGAGGAGAGGTGCTGCAGCCAAGACGGCACTGGAGCAGTGACAGAAGCCAGGTAAGTGTTTAGAAATGGGACTGGTTGGAATAGGTATTGGGAAGAAGTAAAGCAGAAGGGTTTTTTTTATCATAATGCATTAAAATAAAAAAAAACTTCATGTGTGCATTAGCCCCCCTAAGACCCCTATTCACACTGGGGGGTGTTTGCAGCGTGCTATAGCGTTTAAAAATAGCGCCTGCAAACCACACCTAAAACAGCTGCTCCATTCTCACTCCAGTGTGAAGCGGTGCACTGGCAGGGCGTCAGAAAAAGACCTGCCAGCAGCTTTTTTGGAGCACATTAAGAGCGGTGAACTCACTCATTGATTTCAATGGGCAGCGCTGCCGCACTGCCGGCAAAACGTCTCTGTAGCAGTGCTTTGCGGGCGTTTTTAACCCTTTTTCGGCCGCTAGTCGGGCAAATCCGACAGTAAATGGCTGCTAAAAATAGCACTGTTTTACCGCCGATGCTCAGGGCGGCTCGGTGTGAAAGGGCTCCAATACTTACCTGAGCCTCATTTCTCTCCAGCGATGTTCACAAGTCCCTCGGCCGTCCTCCTGATTGGCATATTTTTTTAGACAAATGCCCTTACAAAATTACAGACGAGTCAAATTGTTTGCAGAAACACCTTATAACATTCCTATAATACTCTTACTTTCAGAGGTTAATATGTTTATTATTTTTAACCAACATTTTAACTGTTCATTTTGTTAATTATTTAATTATTTATTTTTATTGATTATTCAATTTAATGTTCAATCTCCAATTATTATTTTTTTCGACGTAATTCTGCTCAAGCTTGGCTTGCATACACACGTTCACACAAAAATTCTCTGAACTTTCGACCGTCAAGAACGCAGTGATGTACAACACTACGACGAGCTGAGAAAATAAAGTTCAATGCTTTCGAGCATGCGTCGAATTGTTTGCGAGCATGCGTCGGAATTTTGCGCAGACGAACCAGCTCTCAATCTTTTTTTTTGTTGGCGGAAATTCCGACAGCAAAAGTCCGATGGAGCATACACGGTCGGAATTACCGTTCAAACGCTCACATCTGAAATTTGATGTCGGAATTTCCGATCGTGTGTACGGGGTATAAGACAGCTTTGAAGCGTGACAAAGGAATCACATTCTCAAACGCGTTGCCTTTTTCCGGAATGAAGGACCGCCTTACATCAGTGGTGTCACTGTAATCCAAGTTTATTTAATAAAACAACCACAATCGCTGCAATGGAAGTCTCGGCCTTAGGCCTGCCCCCTCTAATGTGTTTCCCCCAATCAGGCTTAATTGTAGAGATGCTTCCTCCAGGCCTTTTCAGCTCTGCCACTTGCCATAAAGATCTGTGGATTGAAGTATAGAATCCTCAGATGAAACCCTTTCTTACTTCCTTCCAATTGTAGATGGCAAATTGACAGCTTCATAAAGGATTTCTGACACACTGTTCTACTGCCAGGTTTTGTCTGTCCTGAAATGACTCCCATAATGTTCTTAAACTTGCATAATCTCATTTTTGCCAGAGGTCCGTTATAAATGGCATTTTACTAATGATATAAAAAAAAAAGTAATAAAGTGTCTAGGGAGGCACACCTCACTATTTTGCAGGCTTGCGGCAAATACTTTAATAGCTGCCCATCAACCTGATGTATTGCTGTATATTATGGTTACTACCAGGAACTGAAGTAACCATAACAAAAAGTCAAGTAGTTCTATTGTCTGTGTTGTCCCTGCTTAATCATAATGACAACTGTGAATACATTAATTCCAACACATAAAAATATGGTCTACCTAATGGTGTCCACTAGTGTACCTATGGCTTTTAACGTGTGGCCCTTGTGGGCCCCTGCAGACAGTAGCCTATGTTTTCCATACCTAGGTGCTTTCTCATACCTATGAAGGAAAAATATTCTTTAGACCATTTTACATTAGTTAAAGTAGGGCAAAACTTTTTTTCTTTGGATCGGGAGTTTTTTGTGCCATCGAGAAGATTTTACGTGACTTCCTGTCCCATAGCAAAACAGAAAGTGAGAGAAATTCTCTCCAAAGTGAAAGAATCTCTGGTTATCACCAGAACTAGTGTCCCCATTAGAAAAATTCCCCTCTGTTCTAGTGACAACCCAAAATTTGGGATTTTCCTTCTTTTCACTCTTATGCTGGGTACACACGGTCGGAATTTCCGATAGGAGCTTTTCATCGGATATTCCGATCATCTGGATGCCATCCTTATGCCCCATCCGACAGACTTAGATAGAGAGCAGGTTCTCTATTTTTTTTCTCTAAAACACAGTGACGTAAAACACTACGATGAGGCGTGAAAAATTAAGTTCAATGCTTCAGAGCATGCGTCGACATGATTCTGAGCATGCACGTTTTTTTCAGATTTCCGATAGGATTTTTTTTCCATCGGGAAAAAAATAAAACATTTTCTATTTCTAAACTCCGACGGAAAGAAGTCAGATGGGGCCCACACACGGTCGGAAGATCCGATGAAAAAATGTTGTCTTACTTTTTTCATCGGAAATTCCGATCGTGTGTACAAGGCATTACAGACCACTTTTATCCACTGGTAAGCCTATAATAAGCCTTACCTGTAGGTACTGGAAATATCTCTGAAATTTGGACATTTTTACTTAGGGGGGACAGCAACTTTACACTGTTATACAAGCTGTACACCCACTACTTTACATTGTAGCAAAGTGTCATTTCTTCAGTGTTGTCACATGAAAAGGTATAATAAAATATTTACAAAAATGTGAGGGGTGTACTTACTTTTGTGAGATACTCTGTATATAAACATATATATATATATATATATATATATATATATAAAATTAACATCTTAAAAATGGGGGGGGGGGTGGATGGGAAGCTCAGCTGGATGTTTCTACCTCAGGTGACTTGCCACGGACCCTGAGAGAAAGCCCCTTTTATATGGGAACCCCTGGAATTCCAGAAGCTTCCACGGGGTCATATGACCTTTTTTATCCAATAAAGAATCAGGAGGACCCTAAATCTAGAATATTGGTACTGGTTTACCTATCACAGACCCCCCACAGATTTTAAACAGCGGGGAACCTTGAAACTGTCCCTGTCAGGATCCTATAAATAAAAGGGGGCCTTAAGACAGGCTTGCCCTCCCTTTCCCTGTACTTCAGTTTTAAACTAAAGTGACTCTAATTTTCAAAACTGTCAAAATTGAAAAATGTTGATTGCTTTAAATATGGTAATCTGGAAGTGTTCTGTATAACTCCAGGAGTCGAATTAAGTAAATGACTCATTGTTTTTCTCAAAAGTCAAAACTCTGAATTTTTTAGATATCCCCTGCAATAGGAATTACATTTTAGTGGGATACCTAAGACAGTGCTCCCTAAACTGCAGCCCTTTGCTCAACATTACAAGTCATTGGGGCACTGTTCCTCACAATGACACAAAAATTGTGTATTATTCTTTTTACTGACATCATTTATGGGACACTTTTTTCTTTCACTGACAGTAATAATTGGGCAATTTCTATCTTACTGACAGTGGGAGAACTATTCCTCTCACTGACATCAATGATGGGTACTGTTCCACCCACTGACAGCACTGATGGGGCACTATTCCTTCTACTGACACGTTGTGGCATTGTTCCTTTCATGGAGACTATTGCACTATCCTTTCCACTGACACCAACAATGGGGCATTATTCTTCTCACTGACACTAACGGGTCCATCTACAACTGCAAGAATTTGGTTTCCCATCACTTTCTTTGTGACAATGGTCACCTGGACAAATGATGATAATGAATCTCCCTAGCTGGAACATAATATCTAACTGGTCTCTGCTACAGCCACAACTGAAAAAATATGTTTTAGATATAAATATATTTTACTGTTTTTCTCTTCTTCTACAGCTTGCATAATAATCACCTGACAGACAGTTCCTGCCTGCATCTGGCATCTGGAATAAAACATAACAAGACATTGTGGAATCTTGACTTGTCTCGAAACAGTCTGGAGGGTCCTCATTTTAGGGATCTTATGGCAGCTGTGACAACAAGTTGGATAAAGGAGTTATGGTGAGTATAACAGGGCTGACCGACAAAGCTTATTACAATGTTGCACCTTCTGTTTGTGGCATGTTGTGGGATCTCGAAGAGACTTATAAAACATTAACCACTTAACCCCCGGACCATATTGCTGGTCAAAGACCAGAGCACTTTTTGGGATTCGGGACTGCGACGCTTTAAGTGACAATTGCGCGGTCGTGCGACGTGGCTCCCAAACAAAATTGGCGTCCTTTTTTAACCACAAATAGAGCTTTCTTTTGGTGGTATTTGATCACCTCTGCGGTTTTTATTTTTTGCACTATAAACAAAAATAGAGCGACAATTTTGAAAAAAATGAATATTTTTTACTTTTTGCTGTAATAAATATCCCCCCAAAATATATAAAATCTCGCCCAGGAGAGCCGACCTGCCGCCGTATAATGACGGTGCGTGGTCGGCTAGTGGTTAAAGTAGAACTCCAGGCAGATAAAAGCTGTGGTGACTGAGATCTGGGCTTGTCCCTCTACATGGGATGAGCTGAAATTCTCTTTATCTAGAGGTGGGAGGATAATGTACCCCGGACTGCTGCACCCCATACTTGGGCAGTGAAGACCAATCATCCACAGAGGATTTGATGCTTGACTGCTGACCTTCCTTTGGAGATCTTTTTATCATTGCTGGATTTCCCCTGTTATTGGAGATACCCTTATGGGAATGCTGTTTATGACCTTATCTAATAGAGGGTCATATCTGTGAGGTGAGCGGCCATTACTACCATTGGTGGAGGTGTTTCTACTTATTTCCACGCTACAGCACCTGCATGATTTTCTACTCATCACCAGTCACTTTAGAAAAGATTCTATATGGACTTTCTATTATTGGACTTTTAGCGCTGCACTACCTATTTTTTATTTACTCTCAGGAATTTTATTAATTGAATCCCAGTGTTCAGCTGCTTGTTTTTATACGTGTTTTATTGCGCTGATTATATTATCTACACTTAGATAAAAGACATGCATTATGGATTTTCCGACAGCAACAGTCCGATGTGAGCTTTTGAACGGAAATTCCGACCGTGTGTATGCTCCATAGGATTTTTGCTGTCGGAATTTGGCAGCAAAAGATTGAGAGCTGGTCTCAATTTTTCAGACGAGAAAAAATCCTACCGGCAAATCCAATCATCTATAGCAATTCCGACGCGCAAAATTCCGACGCTTGCTCGAAAGCATTGAACTTAATTTTCTCGGCTTGACGTAGCGTACGTCACTGCATTCTTGACATGCGAAAGTCAAGAGACTTTTGTGTGTCCGTGGTGTATGCAAGCCAAGCTTAAGCAGAATTCCATCGAAAAAAAACTATCCAAGGTTTTTCCCGACGGAAAATCCGATGTGTGTACGGAGCATTTGCCTTTTTCAGTGTCTGAACAGCTGAGCTCAAAGAGGAACAGCACATGGAGTCAATCAGTTGTGCGCATTGCAAGGAGCCAGTTGAGGAAGGGAGCAAACAGGGCAGAGTGATGAGCTCATCAGTCTATTGCTATTTTTTTCACAGTTTAAGACTGCATTCAAGAGGGACCAGACCTGTTTGTGGTATTGAAGCTCGGCAGAGAAAAATGTAATCTTCTGCCCTCTTTTTTACCTCCTTAATCTTGGTGGTCAATGTGCTTTGGTAGGTAGAGATCGCTTCATGGTATCTCCTGCTTGTGGTCCAGAGAAGGTGTAGCGCCATTGTTTCTGGCTGCTTCTCTCTCCTCGTGGAGGAAGCAATCCAGCTTTGCAGCGGCGCCAGAAGATTTTTTCGGCAGAGACATTAGTAGCCAGCTGCGGGTGAGATTTAGCAAGAAATTCAGTGGGAAAAGATAGGCATGAATGGATGTCCCAAGAATTTTAAATCAGGATGGATCTCAAGCGGAGCTCTCGGTCAGCACTACCTAATCTATGCCGCTCCAGGCCGCTCCCTCAAGTCTCCTGCCTTCTCAAGCAGGGATTTGTAGTGTGGCAGAGCTATGTAAATCTAAGAACTGTATGCACAGAAATACAGATCCTTTGGTAGGTAAAGTATTTGTGTGTTTGACTGGAGTTTAGCTTTAAACAAGCAAAAAATAAAAACAAGCTGCCACTGCATTGTTTCCCTGCCAACCATATAAAGTGTCTCCAGGATCCCTGTGGGTGCCTGTGAGCTTGCCTCCCCACTTTCTCCCTTTTGGGAACACACGGCATGGCGTGATTTTATATTATACTTGCAGGCTATTTATCTACATAATGTGTGTACCCATAGGTGTGCGCAGCCTATGGCATTAGGGTGTGCACCCTAAAGCTCAAACACACACTACACACTCACGATGTTCATTCAGAAAGGAAGGGGTTGGGTTGGGTAAATGATATATTTACTGGCCATTCCCCAACTCATCCTAAAACATACTGCAAGCAACAGCTGTCAGGAGAGGGAGGGGGAAACCAGCAGTGTTTTTTTATGAGGGGGGGGAGGTCAGTAGGGGGAATCTTTTCTACGATTAAGGTGTGCCTGGTCTCACGCCTATGTGTGTACCATCTATCTACATTCTTTGTCCATTGGGTTACCCCTGAGAAAGAGCAAGTCTTGAAACATGGGTACTATATTGGTAAAATATGAGATAACATGTTGGTATGTGGTGTCACACACAGATATACAATACTGCTGTTGCCAAGAATTATACAAGATGTAACAAACAATGCATGGCCTGTGAACCTTTTCATCTGATGATAATAACGTTTTTATAATTTTATATACTGGATGTTTGATATTGGTGCCGGTAAAGACCCTTTACTCAGACTCTGAAGGTATACTGTGGGTATTCCTGGCACAAGCTGTCAGTAGCAGATCCTTTAATGCCGCGTACACACGTTTTTTTCTTGACGTGATTCGTCGTGATTCCTTCCAAGCCTGCTTGCATACACACGTTCATTAAAAAAACACTTGAGCCAAGTGTGGGTGACGTAACAACACGTACAACGGCACTGTAAAGGGGAAGTTCCATTCGAATCACTCCACCCTTTGGGACGCTTTCGCTAAATTCTGAGCATGCGCGTTTTTTTCCCCTCGGAAAAGCATACACACGATCGGTTTCGCAATGAGAAAAACAACGAAGGGGAAAAACAACGAGGAAAAAATAGAGCAGGTTCTATTTTTTTTCCGGGTAGTTTTCTCGTCGAGAAAACTGCTATGGAGCATACTCACGACCAGTTTTCACGACCAATCTTAAAAAGTGTCAGTTTTTCCTGTCATGAAAAACGGTGCTGTGTATGCGGCATAAGTCTTGTAAGTTGCTAAGTAGAGTCTCCATGGATCATTCTTCCCATAGTACATACTAGCTTCCCCAGGTAAGTGACGCCCATGTTGTTGTCATCCACATGATGTTAAAGAAAAAACTTGATTCATCAGACCAGGCCATCTTCTTCCATTGCTCTATGGTCCAGTTCTTATGCTCACGTACCCTTTGTAGGTGCTATTGGCTGTGAACACAGGTCAGCAAGGGCACCCTGATCGGTCCGTGGCTAAGCAGCCCCATACGCAACAAACTGCAGTGCTCTATGTGCTCTGACACTTTTCTATCCGAAACTGCTATTTCAGCAATTTGAGCTCCAGTTGCTCTTCTATCGGATCGGAATACTTTTGGTATTTCCTGACCACTGCAGACCAGAAACAACCCCACAAGAGCTGAAGTTTTGGAGTTGCTCTGACCCAGTTGTCTAGCCATTAAGGATGAGCTCCAGTGTGTTCGCCCACGTGAAGAGCCCGCTAGGAAGTCAGCACTGCTCAGCGCTAATCACAGGCAGCGAGACATTTCACGATCTTTGCAGCCGCACATCGGAACAATATCTCACTGCCTGTGATTAGCGCAGCGCAGTGCCGACTTCCTAGCGGGCTCTGCACGTGGTCTGTGCGAACACACCGGAG